>NW_012109142.1:587627-628153 GCF_000951045.1 Mandrillus leucophaeus
GCAACCTAAAGAATGGTAGAAAATTTTTGCAATCTACTCATCTGACGAAGGGCTAATATCCAGAACCTACAAAGAACTCAAACAAATTTACAAGAAAAAAACAACCCCATCAAAAGCTCTGCTCTTAACCAGAAAGCAGTGGGATACAAGGTACTTGTCTAGGAGCACACCATTGAACTAATTGTCATTTAATTATTAGCAAACATTAGGCTGAGATATTGCTGCCCAGTAGGAAGACTGAACATATCTGGTGTAGGGCACTAACAAATCATGGAGAAACAAAAATTCAGGGCAAAAAGTGGGGCGGGGGTGCCACTACATAGCCTTTTCAGAAGTTAAGGCCCCTGACTGTCTTAAATGGGTCCTGGGTTGGGAGAAATAGAACAATGGAGGCCTTTCTCAAATGTAAGCAGTTTATCCATTTCATTCTTTTAGATACTCTACATTCTATCACCAAGAGAGATCTGTTTGGGGATATATCATTTGGGCCCTGGTAGAATGGTTTTTACTAGTCAGAGTTGTGTCATCAACCTGTATGAAGATAGTATAAAAAACGTTAATTGTGGCAGTCATGGCTGTATTTCCTGCACCGATGTTCAAGATATTACTTAATAGAAATTAATTATGCACACTTTCTGAAAAATCACAGGGGACATTTGTTCTGTTCTCAGAGAATATTATAATTCTCCACAGCAACTGGTCTGTTTATTTGATGGGTACTGTAAATTATGATAATGCTCATTTTCTCTTTTGCTTTGGCTTTAAGACCACAGCCAACTTTCTAGCCCAACTCTGAACTCCTCCTTTAAGACATTAAAGTTATATGAGCCTACCTTATCCTTTCTTTTATTGAATTTGAAAATCCATATGTTAATTTTTCTTACTGTAAATGTAATACATCTTTAGTGAGCAAATTTAGAAAAGTATACAAATGGATAAATCATGATATAATTTTGATTTCCTTAATTTTTTATTTTAATTTCTATTTTTTTCACATATTAAATCTACTCTTAAGCTAGACTAAATATTTTCTGAAACAAGGCAAAATATAGCATTCTGATATCTATAGTTTATTCACCAGAGTGTTACCGAATGTTTTGTTCATTAAAAGACCATTATAATTGTCTCTGCTTAGGTTATATATGTGAGGATCCAAACTAGTGTACCCACCTGTTCTAAGGGGAGTAAGGTCTGTGTAGTTGGCCCAACAGCTGCTAAACGGAATTGTTGTATTTCCACTAAGGCCATTGACTTGGTTATTATTGTGGTCCTTGAGTATGGCCCTCAAAGTTAGTGCAGTAATTCCAACTGATACACAGTTACCCTAAAAAAAAAAAAAGTAGAGAATTATAACAATTGTTCTGTTTCCATGCTTTTAAAAATATATGCAAAACTTTATTTTCAAAAATGCCTCTTTATAAATTGAAAAGCTGCAGAAGCTCCTTGTTGCACACACAGAGTTCATAAATCTGAGCAGCAGAAGTTCATTTAACATCAACATTTTTAAGACAGTACAAGATGGCACCCTTGGATATTAGTCCAGCTTCTAAAGGGGCTGGGCGATCCTCAGGCTGCCAGCACACCAGGATGAGTGAAACTGGCTCATCCTTCAGAATTTGTAGCTTAATTCCTTCACTTAAGTAAAATTTTGAGTTATGACTTACGTCAGAATCTGTTGCCTTTACCGAAGGCTGCTGAGGAAATGGCTGTCCCGGCTGTGCTGCCACCGGCTGAGTGATCACTAAGAGTGAGGACACGAAGGCCACATGATGAACAGGAAACGCAGACCTTTCAACTGGCTGGGCAGTTACCTGTGAATGCACAAGGGATGAATTGGTTTCTAGGTGATAAACTATACTCAGCAGCAAACTCATTTTAGCCAGGCTGAGTGTAATATATTCATTATTTATTTTAAAATATGCTCATTATGTAAAATTAATATAATTACAATATTTCCTCCATTAAATTTATGAAGCATTGTTATAAATATGCAAAGCAAAGCAAATTTGGAACCAATACACAACTTTTGGAAGATATGCTCCTTTGTTCAAACAACTTTATTATCATTTTAGCGAGCCTATGAAAAGTCAACAATAAATAAGAAACACATGCCTTCTAAATTATTGTTTTGAAATAGAAACAGACAGTTAAAATAAGAAATAAGTAATGATATTTTAAGTCCTGAAAAATGCATTTTTTCTAGTTGCATTTTCTTACCTTAATCCAGCCAGAGTCACTTGGTCTGGGGAGGGGATTAGTAATAGTCATGGATGAAATGTTAAATCCAAGGATACTACTGATTTTTCCTGAAATTACAGCTTGTCCAAGAGAACCAGCAATTTCCTGGAGTTCAGATAATTGCATCTGACCTGTAGGGAAACAGTATGGTGACATTTGGATTATAAAAGCATAGAACTGTGAAAACACGTGAGAGTTTTTCACTTTAGCTTTCTTTGCATTGCTCCATTGCATTATAGAATTCCAAGGCTTTCTGATCTTCCCTGAGCAAAACACAACAGTCATATTAATGAGGGGAGGAAAAGGAAGAGCTCAGGAGAATATACTTTAAGTTGGAATTAAAGGAAAAACAAAGGTAGATAAAACAGATACAAGAAAAACGAATGAAAACATAGTGGGAGAATATATGTCTCTTAATTTAATACTTTCTCATACCAATCTTTCTTTACCAATGAAGCATTATCATGCATTTCTATTATCATATGTCATTTTAAAAGATAAAGTGTTAATTTTGGAATGGAAGGATTGTTAGAATCTATCATATTATGTGTATGTATTCATATATTAGTTGCTAAAGTTATTAAATTACTAACCAATTGTTACTGGCTTTGGACATTTGACAATTCTCAGTTACTTTTAACACTACATATAGTTTCTGTTCCCCTTTTCTAGCATGGCAGGTCTAGGGTTTCCTCTTAAACCTTCTGCCCCCATAGTGCTCCTTACCTTATAAAGTGGTACCGTCATGCACCATATTCCTTTTTTCAGAAGCCTGGTAGTTTTGCTTAATCCCTGCTCCTTCACCTCTCCACTACACCACATCTAATCCATTACCAATTTCTAAATCTCTCTGTCCCTGCTGTTAAAGTCCTAATTAAAGCCACATCAGCAGGGTTACTAAAACCACCTTTAATCTGACTCTCTGGAGTCAGACTGATCTTTTAAGAAACAACTGTAAAACAGGATAACGTTTTGGTGTATTGCAGGCCTTGCTAACCCCTTGTTCCTAGGTATCCTGTACCTTCTATATCCAGAGTCACGCCTCGAGGAATCAAATCACTGAGTTTCTTCCGTTAAAGTTAAGCCATAAAGCTTAGAGTACTCAGGAAGAAGGAGGTAACATCTTGGGCCAGCAGGTCTGACATGACACTATGAACCCCACAGTCCTAAGCCATTTCATTCTTTGTCAGTTTAAAAGGACTCTTTTGGATGATGCAGACTCTTTTGGAAAAAGGCTCAGTCTTTCAGATTCCTCCCTCTCCTCATACTCCCTCCAGAAACAGCCTTCTCCAAGGGGGCCTCCCAAGTCTGAGGGCTTGTGTATCTGGCTGTAGCAGTACAGAACTGCTTCAGGTCCATGCACTACTACTACTACTTTGTCTTCACTGGTTTTTGGCATGGAATGGCAGGTCTGATCCGGTCTGCACTGTTAACAGGTTCTCGCTGACCATTTGACATGTGAGGGCATTCATTTCTGCTGATTGCCATCTAGAAACCAAAGACCTTAACTTGAAGGCCTCTTATTCCTGACTCTAGAATTCTGTCTGCTCATAAGTGCCTTTAATACATAGGTAACCCCTTTCTAGGACATCTGGGAATTTCTGGATATCCTGATACTATATAAAAGCTATAAGAAGCCAGGAGTACAATTACATGAACATCTTTCTTGCCATTTCTCAACATTTTGTTGTGATTCACCACGTTGTAGGGTTCTCCTTGAGACTTGAAACACTATCCCAGTCTACGTCTGGAAAGCATGCCATTAGCTTGTCCCTCCCACCATCCCTATCTTCTACATTCTTCAATGGTCTTATACCTGTCTGGATACATCTAACAAGCTAAAACAGATTTAAGGGTACAGACGTAGTAGGGATTGTATGTGGGGAAATGTATGTCACATGTAAGAAATAAATCCCAGTTTCTTTGGATATCTAGTGGCTAGTATGATAAATTTTGGACCTCACAATACGTAAGGGCTCACCAGGGATTTCTAAGAGTAGGTGAGTAATCTGTATATGTGCCATCGACCCTCTACAACTCCTAAAGTAACAGGCAAAGTCCTGCTGAGTCCAAATCCTGAGCCTGTAAGTCCAAGTGAATACAGAACTGACGAAGGAAAGTTAACTATGACTCTGGGCAGAGAACATTGTGGGAGATCTGGTTGCAACACAAGCCTATGCTTCCTACGCTCTTCTAACCAAGAGTTTATAAACACCTCCTTCCATGCAGGCAAGCCTTCCCACAAGCTTATCCCCCAATGGAAGAAACTTCCGCCTGCTTAGCTGGTAGAATTCCAGAGTGATAATATGGTAGGTGCATAGAGTCAATGCCTAGAAGCAAACCTCTTGGGAAAATCAGTGACGATCCCTAGTGGCATAAAATGAGAACTTCACCCAGTACCCAGGTTTACACAGAGCCTAGGAGTTTAATGATAAAGTGACTGAAGACAGGTAGATAGGGTAGATCCCAACCTTGTGGGGCTGCAGTTTATACACATCTGGAAGATCTCTTTAGGAAAAGGAATGCAGAAAAATCATACCTTTATAGCTTTCATAATAACATTCAATGATTTGACCACATTATGAGGACCTCTCCTAAGGTATTGAAAGTGAAAGCCCCTCCCAGGACTTGTATCAGTAAGGGGACTTGAAGCGTAAGCTTCATAAGCTGGATGGTAGATCTTCCTCTGACAGATACCTGCATCCCCTATTCTTGGGGAGGGGTACACCTAGGTCAGAGTACTTGTGCTTGACCACTGAAGACAAAGGCATGGCTGCAGGTTAGCAGTGGGGGATGTTATTGCATGCCAGAAGACCAGGAAAGTTCAGTAGTACCTCAAGAGATGCATATGTAGAGCAGAGAAGTTGACCCACTCTGTAGCAGAGGCTGTGAAGACAAGATGATAACACGAGGATGGAGGCCAGGACAGCCCCTTGGTATTCAGACCCCAACTTGAAAGGAGCAGATGGATAGAGAAAATTTGGAGAGCTGAGCATTTACCCAAGTGCCCAAACTGAGTAACCCTAAGGAAATGATTTAAGCCAGCAGAGATTTCTCTGATGGGACAGTTGAGCTTATTTTTTATCTCTGATAAAAACTAGAAAGTGAGGGACACAAAGAGGGGATGATGGCTCATGAGGATGATTTGCTCAGTCACAGGAAATAAAGACAGATTATGTACTTGCACATCTGCCCTTGTTAGGGTGAACCTGTGACTTTACCATGGACATCTAACTCACAGCTCCACTGCTCAGAATATCCAAGAATATCTACTCTTTTTCTTAAGAAAACATCCACAGTCCTTCCTTTGACTTCCAAAGCTCTCCACGTCTAGCACCTGTCTAGCCCTCGGCTACACCTCCAGCAGCTTGTCCTTCCTGGCTCCTTCCACTCCAGACCAATTGGACCTGTTTCCTCTTTTCAAATGCACCAAACTCTCACCAACAGTTTCCATAGCCTGAACACTCTTTTTCCTCTGTCTTTTCATTGACTATCTTCGTCCTTAATCTCTCATCTATAAGGTCACTTGCTTAAGTAGGTCTTCCCAGATCTTTTTATATTAGATCAAATTCTTTTGTTGAATTTATTAATCATCACAATAACAAAACAGAGATTCAAATTCCTTCCAATTCTAAGAGTTTGGTAGTACAGGAAAAAGGGTCTCTAGGCACGTAGGAGGGTTCAGGATGTGGGGTTGATGGGACTTCCTGAGGCCTGGCTCGCCAGGCCCTGATCAGATTATTTATGGATGTGGATTTGGTAATTGCATTCCTCCATCTCAAACAACTGTTATTCATACCTGTGGTGCCATTGCTTAAGAACTGAATAGGAGGGTCTCCAATCTCTATTTCAATTATGAATCCCATGGATCTCTTCCTTCTCAGACTCTTCCCTCTTATCATTTTGCTGATACGGATTTTGTCACTTGGTATCTTTAGGAACAAGGCAAGATTTCTAACCAGATTGTGAGAGGTATAAAAGTCATCTTCTGTTGCAGCAGGTAATTGGAAAGAAACAAATATCACTGTGGCAGTGTGAATTTCAACAGGTATAGTTCCTTTAACCAAAAGATAAAGCAGCTGGTAGGTTCTATCAAAGTAGTTTTCACCAAGGACAGTGGAATCCAGGTTAGGAAGAAATTGGTCTATGAAGGAAAAAAGCCAGAACAGCACAGCTAAGTATTATATATTATCACAATCAACATGCATTACTTAATGTTTATTTGGATTTAGAAAATCCCCCCAAAATTCAACTTTATCATTCTTTCACAAGAAAGCATGCCTTTTAAAAACAAAAACACTTATAGAACTGACTTGTGAAATTACAGCCACTCCTTTAAAAAATACCACAAATAATCATTACACATTGTTTGTTTTAAAAAATAATTAGCTATATAGACACAGTATAAATGAGAAACAAATTGAGTTATGATCCCAGGAGCCTATACTGTACTTGAAACACTATTCACATGCTCATGATTTTAAAGACTTGACTGAAGGCATTTGGTAATTTAAAAATATAAATTTAACTTTACTAGTTATCTAATTTATGCAGTGCTATATGCCAGCTCTTAAAAGAGCATTTACAATTCAGTGTTTCTATTTTAACTAAGGACAAAACTGTGTAATATAAATGAAGTATATGTTAAAACATCTCAGAAGAACCTTATACCAACTAAACAGACTTACATTTCAGCCTGAAAAAGTTTGGTGAATGCAAAACAAACTCTGCTAGGGAACTGAATTTTACAAAAGTGATTGAGATCATTATAATGAATGAATAAATATGTATTATTTTATGGCAGAGTATCAACAATGTCTAAGAGCTAATAAACCCACTAACACATGTTGAGCCCAGACAAACACTGAATTGTGTAATAGTGGTGGTATGAGATATGTAGCTTCTTACATTTCATTGTGAGGCTTACTGGGAAAAAGAAATTAAAATTTTAGGAAGAAGAAGGAATTTCACAGTAATGAAAGAAGCAGAGACAAAGATAATAAAACATTTGGGTAACCCCCAAAGTATGTATAGGTTCATAACACAAGGATATTATTTTGCATTCCAAGTGCCAAAGCAAAACGCTCACTTAAAAGCAATGCTGTTTCAGAAAAACACCACTACCACTACCATAAAACACACATTTATCTGTAAGAGGGCAGTGGTGGAATTGTTTTCCAGCTCTTCAGCACCTACATTATCAATTCTTTACATTATATTCTGTCTATGGAGAACAAAATAATATCCCTGTGTTATGGATCTATACATATTTTGGGGTTTTGGAAATGTTTTATTAATTTATGTCTCTGCTTTTTTCATTACTGTGAAATTCCATCCTCTTTCTAAAATTTTAATTTCTTTTTCCTAATAAGCCTCACAATGAAATGTGGTAAGAAGCTAAATGTTTTATTCCACTATTAATTATACAATTCAGCATTTGTCTGGGCTCAATATATGTTAGTGGAACTCTCTGCCTAAGAAGATAGTTCCTATTTTCCTGACTGAATGATATTGCGCTTGGTACCATATGTGTTATTTGAAAAGAGTGAAAATTTTATTAAAATTAAGCTATAAATGCCATTTCATTCATGACACAACTATTTATATATAAAAAGTAGTAATGCTGACTCTCTTAATTTAAAAGAAGGCAATATAGCATAATGGTTAAGTGCATGGGTTTTAGAGCTAGACTGTTTTTGAGTCCTTGTTGTGCACCATACTAGCTTAAGACTGCTATGGACTGAATTGTGCTCCCATATTTCACATGTTGAAGCCCCAGCCTTCAAGGTGATAATATTTGGAGATGAGAGCCTTTGGGAGGAAAGCGGGTTTAGATGAGATTGTGAAGGGGGAGACCTCATGATGGAATTAGTGCCCTTCTAAAAGGAGACACCAAAGAGCTTGCTCGCATCACAGTCTCTCAGTCATGTCAGGACACAGCAAGAAAGTGGCCATCTGCAAGCCAAGCAAAGAGCCCTCAGCAGAACATGACCATCATGGCACCCTGATCTCAGACTTTCAGACATCCAGAGAAAATAAATTTCTGTCGTTTGAGCCACTCAATCTGTGGTATTTTGTTATGGCAGACTGAACTAAGACTACTGTCTTGGCAAATTACTTCCTGTGTCTCAATTAGCCATCTGTGCCTACCTCAAAGAGTTACTATGATGTAGTAACAATGAGTTAGGCATAAAGCATGTAGAGCTGTGCCTGAAATATATTAATGTCTCTGGAAACATTAGCAATTCATGTTATTAATAGGAATATGACTTCTTCTATAAAAGCAAACAGATTACCCATTCATATTTTCAAGTCTAGCTCATATTATGATCTACCACACACATCTATATAATGGTTAGCTAAGATTATGGATCACATCAAAAGATGAGGATGAATAGCCCATGTGGAATGGAATGTATGCTATTGGCCTCATTAGAATCCTGTTTAACAAAAAGACTTACATAAGCAGATATAAATCCTGGTTTTACAAATATTGGTCAATGAATAAGTTTAGCCTCTTCCATATGTTTCATTTAACGAAAGTTTATTTTATCATATTTACTTCAAAACCTTTAGTTGATGTTATATTAGCTTTCTTGGCAATAATTCTTATGACTGCCAATTAATTTAGGCTCTAACCTCTATGAAATAGAAGTAAAGCCAAGATAAGGTGAAAATTTTAAGCAAAATCTCTTCTGAACATAGGAAGGACTGAATTCAATGTATGCGAAATGAAAACATTCTTAGGAAGCAAAAGAATGCCCATGATAAAAACTCATACCTGCATGTGCACAGATAAATAAGTTTCATTAGGAGTGATCTTTCAAGACACTCATGTTACAAATGAACACATCGTAGTATTTGGTGGACTGTGGCTAAAAACTTGTTTTCTTCTGCATTATCAATAGATAAAGAATTAAAAACACTAATAATCAGACATTTAAAATGTTACAAATAAGTACATATTCCATATGTACTGTATTTTTTGAGAAAATACCTTTGTACAGATGGTTATTAGGTTCACAGTGTTTCTGCTGGGCATTCCATATTGTATTTTTTGGACAGACCAATGAGTTGTTCACATAGACATCCAAACGTTGAAGTGTGGAAAAGAAAATTCCTACTACAACAGCCTATTAAAGAAAAAAAAGTTTTGTCTTAAGAAAGCAATAAAACAGAATATTTGTAATTTAGCACTTAAATCATGCTTCAATATTGTATACTTTCTGCAAACTATTAGAAGTAAGTTTTGGCCGGGCGCAGTGGCTCCCAGCACTTTGGGAGGCCGAGGTGCGCGGATCACAAAGTCAGGAGATTGAGACCATCCTGGCTAACACGGTGAAACCCCGTCTCTACTAAAAATACAAAAAATTAGCCGGGTGAGGTGGCGGGCGCCTGTAGTCCCAGCTACTCCGGAGGCTGAGGCGGGAGAATGGCGTGAACCCGGGAGGCAGAGCTTGCAGTGAGCCGAGATCGCGCCACTGCACTCCAGCCTGGGTGACAGAGCGAGACTCCGTCTGAAAAAACAAAACAAAACAAACAAAAACCTAACTTTTATGGATTTGGGATAAGTGATGAACTAAAATTTTAAAATGGGCTTACATTCAACCTTTCATACAGATAGTACAACTTAACCCTTAATTGACCATTCTCAATAGAAAAGTACAAAAAGATAAATTATTAGATGACTATCTCTAAGTTTAAAAAAAGGGTCATTTAAAAGACAACAAAGGACAATACAGACTTTCAATATCAGGAGCAGGGAAAGGGGGACTTAGCTGTACTCTGTATAATGCAGCCACACAAAATTAGGTACTTCATGTTGGAAAAAAAAATGCTCATCTCTGAGAAAAATTTGGTAGAAAGACCAATAAATGTCAAAATAACTATCCTCTCTGATTCAATTTTATTCATCTTTCATGTTTATATTGCTTACATTTCATGCTATCAGCTATGATCATAAAGAGACTGGCTTTTCCAAGAGCAGGGAAGGATTAATATGGATTTTAATAAGCTATACATAGTTCTGGAATCTTCTTTTGATATTGTCTTCAGAGGCTCAGAATATTAACAGTCACATTACTTTGTAGTCACCATTCTCATTTTTAGAGTTAAAATATTCTCTTCTGATTTTTTTAAAAAGAAAATTTTGAGTTCCTATTTCAGCCATGCGGTATTCTAAGTGCTGGCAAGAGCCACTGGCTTCTTTGAGCTTATATTCAAGAGTGATGAGAGACAAAAAATAGAAGTAATAAAAGGTAAAGTAGGAAACATGGTAGATAGTGATGAATCCTGTGGAGAAAAGAAAAATGTAAATCAGGGTGCGTGTAACTTGGGAGAGCCAAGGAAGAAGGCATGATCTTGGAGGCCTATTGAGAAAGTGGAATCTGAGGCGACAGGAACTTTAGCCGCTTAAGGTAGAGTGTTTTAGGCTAACGCAACATGAGAAACATAGGCCTAGGGGATAGCATGTTTGGTGTCCCTAGGAACAACAAGGAGCTCAGTGGGGCTGGAGGAGTAGAAGAAGCCAGAGAGCTCAGGGATGAGAGAGATTCCCATAGGGCCTCACAGGTCATGGTGAGGATTCTAACTCTTGGACAGAGACCAATAGGGAAATTGTTACAGGGTTTGAGGCATGGGAGAGACGTGATCTGACATATTTTCAAGGTATCTGGCTACTAAGTTGGGGACAGACTATAGAAGGGCAAAGGTGGAAGTAGAAAGAGGAATTGGGAGGCAATTACCATGATGCAGGAAAGGCTCAAACTGGATAGTAGCAGTGGAGGTGGTGAGAAGTGGACAGATTCTGGTATTTTGAAGACAGACTCAAAACAACTTGCAGATGGATTGGATGAGGAATGTGAGCAAAAGAGAGGAGTCAAGAGTGCTTCCAAGGTTTTATCTGGTGCGAAGGGATGGAACTGCTGTCTCCTGGGAAGGGGCAGGTGCCTCCTTCCCTTATTCCTTTCTCTGCTTCACCTTATCAGCATTCTTTCTTCACATTAAACACCCTGGGACTTTAAAGTCTCATATTCTTAGAAAAGAAAATCTGAATTATGACACTACTGGTTAAACTCATACTCTTTTCATACTAATTAAATATAAATTTAATGATCCTGTCCGAGTTCAGTTTCTAGCAAAGACTTGACATTATTGAAGATATTAAAAATAACATGCTGCAGTCTCTGAAGTAAATTCCAAAGGTGTGTTTCTGACATATATAAGTAATAGCAGCATTGGAGAATAAGTATATAATTCCAAGTGATCAGTTTTGAAGGTACATTATTTTTATGTAAAAATTTAGGTTTGCTTGTTAATCATGCAAATCATAGGCATCACTGTCATGCCTCATGTATGGAGCACCAAATCAAGTGCATATGGCAAGGGGATGATGGTGATGCTTAGTACTTGTACCTTCAGGCTAATGAAAACTGTCTAGACTAATAATAATTTCAGTGGTACCCTGATGCATTCTTGAAAATGGGCTGTAAGGCTGACAATGCTAGAACAAGGGAGGAGATACAAGTCTTAGCAGATAGAAATAACATGCAAATAATCAACAGCAATTACCCTTAAGACATCTTGCCCTACCTTATTATGGTCAACATTAAGCAACATCAGTCGAAGATTCTGAGGACTGGTGCCCGTGAAGTAAACTTCATAAGATGTGTTCAGAGCCACAATGCTGTGAAACAGGGACAGCCTTCTCTGGCATGCATATCCAGCACACCAGCCATGATCCTGTGGGCCTAAATCCATGCAAAATGAAAGTGCATATTCCTATATAATGCATTTTATTAGTATAAAATCTGAAGAGTAATTGTATTTAAAATAAATTGCCACGGTCAAGTTCAAATGCAAGTTCAGCATTTATACCTATTACCCATCCACCGTTACCCAGCCAGCTAAGCTATTTCTCAAACCTTGGCTTAAAAAGGAAGGCAGAGAAGAAACTTCTTCCTATCACCCTTACTTTTACACTGCCCAGGGTAAGAAGGGTGTATTGAACACTGCCCAGGGTAATAAGAATTTGTATTGGAAAGTCACTGAGAGAAATAGAAGATTTGCATATATCTCTACTTTAATGACAATATTCAAGCCTAGGCCACATGGTGAGGAAGAAAATGCTTGATCCTTTCTCCTCCCTACCAAATAAAAGCTTGAGTGGGAATTGAACTTTCTCAGGCTCTTTGTTAGGAAATGTGCTATAACAGAGTTAGTTTGTTACCAATAGGCTCTGTACCTGGAAAACAGGGACGTCTGAATGCCTGAACCATTGATTCGTTAATTTGTTCTTTCACTCATGCACTTGTTTTTTAAAAACAGTTAATTTATAAATTCAGCAAACACATTCATCTAATCAAGTCATTAATCTTCCTCCATTTTAATTTTAATTTAAGAAATTTTTGTTGACAATTGTTACTACAGGTACCATTAGAGTGTTGACATCATTAGTTAACTGAAGCCACCTAAGAAATAACACTCTATCAAACCCTCTAGAAAGCCAAGAAATAGTGAATCCAAACATTTTCTGAGTAGGTTTAAAATGACTTTCATAACAAACTTCTGTATTTCACTTAGTTTTAAAGTGGCTGAGATTATACATATATAAAACATTGAGTGAAATATGGAATGAATTTTATTGATGTATTTATTCATTAGGTTTTCTTTATTTCCTAGCTTACTTGGAAGTATTATCAATATTTATAACTACACTTCAATCAAATTTTAAATCAATATAAACTTCTAAAGCTCCTGTAGAGCCTAAACTTTTCCTTAGCATACAAAATATAAATCCTACTTTTAAATATACTTTCTTTGTGAGTTTTGAAAACATAAAGAAATATCTATGTATAACATAAAAATTTAAAGTGGCAAAAGTCATATTTTTAAAATAAATAAAATTTAATATTAATATTCAAAAGGAAACTTGAGTGATTTTCTGTAACTTTTATCTTGGGGAATTTTTTTTCCCCATCTAGTATAGCACATCCCAAGCTTCAGTGATTCTTCTAACACCTTCATGATTTTTCTGCGCTGCTATCATATACATAAGACTTCTTTAAATTGATAGTCACTTTTTAAAATTTAAATTCGTATTGAAGAAATATGTCTTGTCATTATTGTAAATGGAAAACTTGTATTGCTTGCCAGAAAAGGGAAATGTAAAAATAAGACAGTGAAATCTTTTTCCACCATATAAAACAGAGCTATTTGGAAATATCTCTTCTATTACTCCATTATTCATTGACAGTTCTAAAGTTGTTCTCATGATCTCTGCTTCATAAAATCCGAAAAGCAGCATCTAAAATTGGGTTGACTGCAGGTCACAGAAACCAGGCATAGCACACATTGGGGTGGGAGAAGTGAGGAAAGCCCTAGAATCATGAAACTTTGGAATACTTCTGATTTAGTTCATTCTGTTCTTATAAACAAGTTTTTAAAGCATTCATATTTTATTGATTTTTAGAATATTTTAGTACATGTTGTGACACCACAAGGGCACAGAAATCTATCTAATCCAAACTATATACACTTTCAGCACATAAAAGATCCTAATCTAAGCCTGTTTAGGGACTAAGTTTTGAGTCCCTGGTGTCATTTCAAGAATATATGATGAATCCTTGTCTGTGTTTTCACTACCTTAAGAAATTCATCTTACTCATTCAAAAAACCTTGGTCTCCTGAGCATAGAGACCATTACCTTCCTTCTCTGCTACAGCCTCCTAAGACCAGAATGGAAGAAACCTGATGCTACAGCTTGACCAACTGGTCTTGACAATGAAAGGAATTAGAGATATACACTAGGCAAATTGTATTTTTTGGAGATACTTGGACCATTTTTTTCCTTCAAAATACTTATACCACTTTATCAATAAAGTATGAAGATCACTCCAGAAATAACTTTCCCCCTTCTTCTTGCTCTCCTCTCCATCCCTCTTCCCCTCCTTCTTCTTTTTATTTTAATGGCCAATTTTAAATAATTGTCCTCGCTTTCCTGGATGAGGTACTGCAAGATCAAGTCTCTTCCCTGCGCATTGCTCATTCTTACAAATGGAAGGCAAACAAGGCCTTATGTTTGCTGGTTGTGTGGGGTAAATAATTTATGAGATGGCTTCATGCATTTAATAACAAACAAATGTTTTGAGTAACCCTAGTTTATGCATATTGAATACCTACCATTAATGAGATCAACATAACCATTGCCCATTATAGCCACTGGGGAAAGTCTTCGAGTTTCTGTGTCAGGATCCAGACTTTCAATAACCATCATCGCATATTCCATCCCAAAGCACTGATAGCTCTGCCACTCTGGAACGTACTTACAGGTTGAATCTCTAATAATTCCTAGAAACATATTATATATATTTTAGCAATAATAAAGAATCTCTTTGTAAGAAAATCCTCGTAACATCTTTTTCTTGTTATGCCAGTTTAAGAAGCAGAAAATATAAGTTATTGGTTGAGTAGATAAGTCATTAAAAATAAAACATATATTTTGTTTCATGGGTTTAAGGCCTAACAACAGAATAAGATCCAACAAACCTTTATGAGGTGCTTTCTCTGTGACAGGAATTCTACTTCCATTTAAGAATGTGAGCATCGCCTTAGGAATTCTGTAGTCTCCAATTCCTACTTGGCTGTTTCCATCCCATTCATATTCTGCTTGAGGTATCACAGAACCAGCACTCCCCAGAAAGGAGCCATCTATGTCTCTAAGAAAAGATTTCTTCTTGGCATCACAAACCATGTCTATACAATCAGATGGATTGACTTTACTGTGGAGAAAAGTTGAATTATTCAGTTCATTGTTTCTAGAGAGCAATATGAATATACTTGAATATTTGCTAACAGGGTATCCGAAAAAATTAATGTATTAAATCTTATTTCAGAGAGGTTTCAAAGTGGGACCAAGTAGCCTATGTAATTAGCATTGGAATGAGGTCTGCTTTTCCATTGTGTTGATTTGGTCTATGATTATGAATTCATTAACATTTCAAAACAACAAATCATACCTGTGGGATATAAAAATCAGAATTCCACTTTTCTATTCTATATATTGTTGAATGATAGATTTCTTATTTGTGCATTGTTCACAATATACTAACATTTCTCCAGAGAGTAGGTGGATGATTACTGTTTTACAAGACATATAAAATCCCTGTGTTGGCAGGGAAGTCTTTATTATTATTTCCTTTCCTTCTTGTCTTTAAAAATTATGAAAGTATTGCTTACTATAAAATAATCTAAAGATTTATTAAAAGCTCAATCCCTATCACCTTCCCATCTAAGCTTTTAGGCTCATCACCAATTGCAGATTAGTATATATTCTTGTAGACCTTTGTTTATGGATATATGGATATATTTGGATTGTGTTTATTATGCTACATATTTTAGTAACCATTCTATAGATAACAATAAGAGGTAAGATAAACTCATCATGCAATTCAAACGTAGATGGTATTTTGCCTCATCTTGAGTTATCTGGAGTGTTGATTGATTGTTACCTGATTATAATCATAAAACAGCAGCTTAACGTGTAAGGTACTATACATTCAAATGGTATACATACAATATACTCATAGAATACCATGATATATACCATGGGCAGAGTTATAGTAACAGAATAATAGTGAACAGCTCAGATCTATTGAATAGTATCTAGAATAGCTCTCCCTTTTTGCTATGAGAAACACGTGAAGTTTTTAATACAAGTTATTCCTTACATAATATACAAGTTTTAGAGAAGGATTTTAATAAATATTTTTGTAGTTCATGTGTTCTTTGTATTCCAGTATGTGCAATGTGTTTTTGTAAGCAAGTCTGTGAGTAGAGTGCCCAGTGGCAGTCTTTTATGTTGTGGCTTTGGGCTCTTAGTTTAGGTTCCCAAGAAATAAAGCCTGAGGTGTGGGTTTTTGTTCAAGTAAATTGCCAAAAGAATCCTCTCAAAAGGGGGAGAAGAGAAGTGGTTTATCCAATAGCTTTAATCTGATGCCATGAAAACCTCTGGCACATAAACTGCACAGCAGAGTTGTTGCCACCTTAAGACAAAGCAGCCAGCCTTGTACTCCTGAATTAGTCAGTCGTTTTACAGGGACTGCAGGGTGGTGGGAGGGAGCGCTTTGGATTCCTGTGGCTAGTTCTATTTGGCTAAGAGCAAAGTTCTGAAAAGCCATAGATTGTTATTGGCCAACACTGAGAACATCTGGGGGTTGGGTACACTGCCCAGTAAAGATCTGAGAGAGCACTGACAGCGTCGCCTACCAGCACAGAACTCAGAAAAATCACATTTGAAAATGTGGTATTTTCTTCAGGACTTAGATTCTAAAATTATATGTTGAAACTGAAAGATTCAGTGACAAGTAAATAAGAGATAATAACTGCCTACTGAGGAGGGGCTCTATGGACCCCCCAAACACTGAAGTTCAACAATAATTAAATAAATAAGTGTTGGGTTGTCAGCAAAGCAAAATCAGATGAAGTCAAACAATTTATGAAATATTACATTTATCTGAAGAGGTGCCTACTTCCTTTTTTTGATACAGGGTCTCACTCTGTTGCCCAAGCTGGAGTGCAGTGGTGTGATCACAGCTGAGTGCAGCCTCAACCTCCTGGGCTCAAGCAATCCTCCTGCCTCAGCCTCCTGAGTAGCTAGGACCACAGGTGCACACTACCACACCCAGCTAATTTTTATTTTTTAAATTTTATAGAGGTGAGAGCTCCTATGTTGCCCAGGCTGGTATCAAACTCCTGGGCTCAAACAGTCTTTCTGCCTCAGCCTCCCAGAATTCTGAGAATATAGGCACTAGCCACCATGACTGGCTGAGATGTCTATTTAAATACAGAACATAATTTCTTTTCTCTTCCCCTAAGCTGAAAATGGTCAAAGATCAGTAATAAATTTTTTTCTTCCTCCAGTATTGCCTTATATCTAAATTCCTGGTCTGTACTTCTTATAAAAAGTAGGAATTATTAGATATATTATTCTATGACTTAGAATCTAAATGATCACTTCTGGAAATGTCCTGACACCAACTGACCTTTGTGATCAGAAAATCACTGTTCTAAGTTTATGTGTATTTATAATCACAGTGATTATAATGGCTGACATTTAATTTCCAAGCACATTTTGGGGTGCCTGTGATAGGATATTTTGGAAGCAATAGGTAATCAAAAAGGGTAAGAAAAAGGGAAGAAATAATAAGAGATATCTCTTGTCCATTAATGACTGTTAACTTGAGAAACAAACAAAAACAATGTGTGTGTGGCTCTTGCCTGTAATCCCAGTGCTTTGGGAGGCCAAAGTAGAAGGAACCTTTGAGGCCAGGAGTTTAAGACCATCCTAGGAAACATAGAAAGACCCTGTTTCTACAAAAAAAAAACAAAGAAACAAACAAAAACTTAATTAAATAAGCCAGGCATAGTGGCATGTGCTTGTAGTCTAAGCTGCTTGGAAGGCTGAGGTGGAAGTATTGCTTGAACTCAAGAGTTTGAGTCTGCAGTGAGCCATGATAGCATCACTGCACTCCAGCCTGAGTGGCAGAGGTATTTTCCAGGATGTCCTCAAACTCCTTGGCTCAAGCAATCTTCCTGCTTCAAACTCCTGAATAGCTGGAACTACAGGTGCATTATGCCTGCTCTTAAATGGAAAGATATTAAAGTAGAACACACTTCAGACCCCATCTATAGTTTTCGTATTTAACAATGATGATGTTATTGATGATTCACACACACACGCAAAGCAATGGGAGAAAACATATATGTTAAAGCCCAGTTTTAAAACTCAACTGAGAACATTTAGATTTACATTAAATGGTCTTAATTTTCATAATGCTTATTAAAGTTTCATAAAAACTGGTAGTTATTTTAATATGCCAACTTAGATCTTGAGCAGGAGGAAGTGAGAATGAAAAACTATAAAGATAGAAAAACCACAATTTTTATGTATTTTTACCTTATATCAGGCCTATGTATATATATTTTTGATTGTTCAGTAGTGTCAACCAGTTTTATATTCTTCACATGGATTGGATGCTGTAAATCTTCATTTAAAGGGTTAGTAATGAATATAACATTAGTTTCCCCTGAACAAACATTCTTAAATCCAACAAATGTGGAACCTAAAACATAAATAATAGATAAGTGATTATTTTCTCTAAAGAAAGTGATAAAATCAGATTTATTTAATGCACATTAGCCAAACACATCTTTTGTCACTACCTTAAACATGGCGCTCTTGCCTGATATGATAAATAAGTCTACCACTATTTGTGGGAGCCTGTTTCCTACCAATATTCATATCACTAGGTAATGATCACCCATATTTTCTCTGGGCTTGGCCATGTAACTTGGTTTGGCCAATGGGACAATAGCAATCACGGCATAAACAGATCTGGAGAGTGCTTGCATATTGGAGCTTGCTCTTTCTTAGTGTTCCAGGGAATTCTGTGACTTCCAGCATATGAGTAAGCCTGGGATACATGTGGCTCTATCACTTCTGTCACCCCAGCTAATGGCCAGCACCAACTGTCAGCAAGCACCAACCACCAGACATGGAAGTAAGGCTATCCTAGACTAACCAGCCCATAGCCATCCTATAAACTGACGGCACCTAATGGACAAGACCAGGTGAGACCAGCAGAAAAACCATCCAGCTGAACAAAGCCCAAATTGACAATACCCAGAATCATGAGCTAAATGGTTGTTTAAAGTCTCTAAATTTGGGGGGTTATCCAGCTAAGATAAATGAACCACTATTTGTCCCTTGGCTTCTTTGTATATATTACATGGCTAAAAGATAAAATTGATTGGATCCAAAAACTTAATCTCCATTGTACTTAAAATCCAATAACTCTAAACAGAAAAGCAAAAGGTGACCTCTAAAATTCTTAAATCAGTTATGTTTTATCTATGCCTCTTCTTAATTATATTTCCTCCTAAGAAGAGTCTATATACAGGAATACAAACCTGTAGATGAGTATTAATAAAATATCACAGTAGCAGATGCTGTTTGTGCCCTGCCCAGATCTCCTTTACTGGGTCAGTGCACCCAACACCTAGTTTCTCCTATAAGTATTGGCTGCAAACCACTCGTAGCTGCAGTCTTCTGTTTTTGTTTTTTGAAATAGAGTCTCACTCTGTCGCCCAGGCTGGAGTCCAGTGGTGTGATCGCGGCTCATTGCAACCTTCACCTCCTGGGTTCAGGCGATTCTGCCTCAGCCTCCCAAGTAGCTGGGATTACAGGTGCCTGCCACCATGCCTGGTTAATTTTTGTATTTTTTCAGTAGAGAGGGTTCCACCATGTTGGCCAGGCTGGCCTCAAACTCCTGACCTCAAGTGATCCACTCACCTTGGCCTCCCAAAGTGCTGGAATTACAGGTGTGAGCCACTACACTTGGCCAGCTGCTGTCTTCTCTAAAGAATTGCCCTTAGCCACTTGATAGTTCCCTCAACTGAGAGATCATGTACTCCCTTCCATTACCACAAGTAGTTATGCCTGACTGATAAGACATATGGAAGAACTTTTGCCTCAATGTGGGAAAAGCATTTGGCACAATTTGCACTCTACAGCTCTCTGAAGTATCAGGTAGAAGAAGCTGGACTTCAGTTGAGGTCATATCCTTGCTTAGCTCCTTCCTCTGCCCTATTCTAATACTTCTCTCACTCCCTTTCTCTTCAAAGCATATCTTCAATAATCTACTTGCATAAGAATTCCATTTCTGCTTCTACTTTATTGATGATTTGAAGAAAGAAAATGAAACTATAATGGTCATTCACAAATTCAAAGCAAATCTCAGGATATAAGCGTAAGATTAGCAGAACCTTACAACTTAAGAGATGGTTGGGTTCTGAGCCCCACCAAATCCCCTACATCAAAGGCCCTGACAGAAACAAAGTGGGATGCTAAGTTAGATGGAGATATATGGGAAGAGCTACTTGGACCTTGAAGTCTCAGAATGTGCTGAATGCTCTGTATGTGTATAAATGGTATACTCCTTCTTATTAGAGAGTAACTTCCTGCTCTACTTGCTTAAAATCATCAGGGACCTCAACAGAGCCTTACAAGACAAATCTTATCTTCCACAGGACCTGTTCCAAGGGAATTATACACTAGTATGGCCAGTTTTAATATGTTGTTGGAATGACTTTTAAAAGCTTGGAAATAGTGATGGCACACATTAAGTAGAAATGCCCAAATTTCCATGACATGTTGTGAGAAAAATGCAGGTCAAAGGCTCAAAAATGGGAATATTGAAATGGATGTATTATATAATTCCAATGCATTTCAGCCCAACTCAGAGGTGGCCTTGAATGAGTGTGGGGTGGTGTGGTGTGGGAAGATCTTTCCAATTAAGAGAAATTTGGGTGGTACACAGGATCATCTACTTTTTGTGGAGAGAGAATTTATCAAAAGTAAGGATAAATATGGACTCCTGGGTAGTGATGAGTGGCTTAGCTCGTTGGTAAGGGGCCTGGAAGAAAGTAGACTGGATGTTCAGGAAAAAAACTTGTGGCTATATCTGTCAAAATGGGTACAAAAGGCATGCTATTGCCTACCAATAAGCATTCAATACAGAAGAGTACCTGAAAAAACCAAATGGGCAGGATGATTTGTCCAACAAATGTCAGTTAATCTCTGTCCTCAGCCACCCCAGCCCTTACAAATCAGCTTATGAATTGAGTAGCCTTTTTGGTGGAGATGGAGGCTATGCATGGCTCCAACAGCATGGCCTTCTTCCTTCCAAGGTCAGTGGAGCTACTTCCACTACTTAATGTCTGACCCAAATTGCCCGGCACAGAAATTAAAATGAAGTCTTTAGTATACTACCATTCCTCAGGAAATCAAACATTTACTTAAAGTTGGTGACACTGGATTTATTCCACCCTGGAAAGGGTAACAATTCATGCTGAGTAGTACTGACATGTATTCCTGGTGGGAGTTTTTTTTCTTATAGGGCTTCAGTTAGCACCACCATACTAGGACTCACAAAGTGATCTAATGGCATGAGCTCCTGCATAACATCACCCTAGACCAAAGATCTCATGTTCAACAAAATAGGTACGGGGTGAGCATAAGACAATGGGATCACAATGGAAGAATTGCTGCAATCATACAATACAGCATCTGGAGAATCACTCCAACAGACTGATGGAATAGACTCTTGAAGGCACAGCTGAGCTGTCAGCTTTGGAAATAACAACCTGCAAAACATGTGTTATTAACCTAAAACAAAAGACATTATATGGTGGTAAATATCAAAAATATAGAATACGTGGGTGCTGGTACCAAAGGCAAGAAGTAGGAGTAACTTTTTTCACCATTATCCCTGGAAGTTCACTTGGGAAACTTGTGTTTCCAATACTAAAATTTTAGGTTCTATGAGTCTGGAGGTCTTGGTTCCCAGATGAGACGTGTTTTCAGCAGGACATACAGTAAGTAACTCAAAAAAATAAAGCTATACCTACCTCATGGTTACTGCAGGCTTCTCATCAGACAAAGAAGGTTTTACCATCTGGCAGAAGTAACTGACCCTGATCACCATGCAGAGGTAGGCCTATTCTATAGAATGACGGCAGGATGCACTCACGTGATCCACCAGGGTATATGCCCACTATTAGTTGTAAAATGGCAAGTACAGAAGTCATGGCTTCATAAAGGCACAGAAACCAGGGACTTTTTTTTTTTCAGACAGAGTTTCACTCTGTTGCCCAGGCTGGAGTATAGTGGTGTGATCTCGTCTCACTGTAACCTCGGCCTCCCAGGTTTGAGCGGTTCTCCTGCCTTAGCCTTCCAAGTGGCTGGGATTACAGGCACCCGCCATTATGCCCAGCTAATTTTTTTGTATTTTTAGTAGAGTTGGGGTTTCACCATGTTGGCCAGGCTGGTCTTGAACTCCTGACCTCATGATTCATCTGCCTTGGCCTTCCAAAGTACTGGGATTACAGGCATGAGCCACCATGGACCAGGGGCCTATTTATAACAGGGATAAGGGTCTGAGCCATTCTACCAAGCAAGCCATCTTGACAAGCAGAAGTGTTAGCCAGGGAAGACAGAAATTTAGAAAGGGCAATGGATGAGAGAAATGATGAGTATCATTTATGGTTTAGGGACCAGCTGTGGCAGTGTGACCACCAACCCACTTCTTAAAGTTTTTCCCAGAAATTGTGACCATGCAGAATTTGGGAGAAATCAGTCCTGGTAGAATAACTTAATGTAAGTAATAATGAAAAAAGCAAGTAGATCCCAGGGATCCCAAGAGAGGACTGAAGTGGATAAAGGCTGGTACACCCATCTCTCATCTCTTTGAATAATTGGCTGTTAACAACTGTCCTTTTCCCCAGACAATTAGCTTAGCCAAAAAGGAACCACATACCTGGGAAATTAAGGTCCTCCCCATAGGGGCAGCTGTAACCAAAAACTAACATGGGGATACAAATGACTACCGTCCCCCACCCACCTCGCCAAATGTGAGATCAACTCCGTGGCAATTTTAACTTACATTCCAGAGTTTCCCAGTGGCATCAAGTGAAGCTACCCTACAGCTCATGTCACATCCTTGCTTAGCAACTTCCCTTGCCCTGTTCTCTTTCTTCCCTTTCTACTAGGCATTCCAAGAAGCCACTAATATAAAAGTCCTCATCTAAGTCTGTTTCTAGGGAATCTAAGTCAACTAACTTTCATATATTATTTTAAAAGACTATATCTTATGAAAGAATAATAGTTATTCGTGTTCTTTCCATAAACTTCAATTTTAAGGCTTCATTTCATAAGGGCAGTTTCATTGCCACATGATATTTATAATATTCTGGAGCATATTGTTTATTAAAAGCCATATATGTTCAATTACAACCTATGTAGCATGTTATACAATTTCCTCCAAGGGTATCATCATTGCAATTAACACTTAAAAATGTTGCCCATTTGTTTCACATTTCTGGGATCTAAAGTTGTGAGGAAGAATCTGTGAAAACTTAGATGTCTAACGTATTGAACTACTTTCTTCAAAGAGACACTGGTTAAAATTATCCTGGAAGGGAGACTTGCTCCATTACAACAGGAAATGTACAGTGTTATTTAATAGGCCAAATGAAAATAATTGATGTGTTTACTACATTAATTTCTATATAATTATTTTACATTTCTAAGCAGCCATCCTGGTTCAGTGAAAGAGCAGTGGAGTTTGAATCAGAAGATTTTGATGCTAATCCTAGCTGTGCCAATAGCTGTGGGAATTCGGCCAGGCACTAAAGTTCTATGAGCTTAAGGTTCTTAAATTTTAAAAGGGGATGATAATATATAATCCTACTCACATGAAAAGGCTTTTAAAATTATACAAATTAATTAATATTAAATCACAATACAGTGTTTTGTTGTTGTTGTTTTAGAAGGAAAATTTAACATCAATTCTTCAACATACAGTATAAGAATCCTGCCAAGGAACCATTCTCGAAATTGACTCTAATGTCTGATTTGTCATATTGAGCAGATTGCTATAAAAATTCACTTAAATCATTTTTACTGACAATGAAACATTATTAGTTACCCTCTACATATTCTTTACAGAAACTCATTGAGAAGGTTTATAAAAGATTGTGTACTTGCCTGAGATGTCCAAAAGGCCACTGATGGCATTGTAACTCATGATCCCTGCATGGGGCTTTCGGGGTGCCATGTTATGAGCTGAAGCAAAGGTAGGCCAACAAATCCCACTTCTCCCACCTTTTACCAAAAAAAAAGTTAATGAAAATTGAATATGCACTCATATGAACACCAACATTAAAGTTTCAAATTTTTCACCTGATGGAGATCTAGGACTCCGATGAGCAGCAGTGAGTTCAATATTGGGATCATCATTAGTTAGGACATCAGAGCAATTAAACCCAGGGCTACTTCCAACAATTAATGAGCTCTGTTTGGAAATAAGCCAACCAATATAGCATTAATAATAGCTCTTACTAAAATAAAACATGATAATGAATAATACTGAATTCTACTGTAGTAAATAAAACACAAAGTATAAATTCAAAAAGTGGATCATTCATTAAACAAAGATGAAAAAAGTGTGATTGCAACCCCAACTGGAAAAACACTGAGAATAGGAGAGGGAAGACAGACATGTAAATAATTATATATAAGGACATATTGTGTTTCTGTGATAAACACATCCAGGGAACAGAAGGAACAAAAAAGTGGAGGAAGTGTCATTACCACCTAAACTGGCTCAGAAAAAACTTCATAGAGGGAGTGAAAATTACTATTGCAAGATTAGCAGGTGATAAACAAGAAGAGGGAAGGGAGGAGGAGGGATAAGAATGAACAGTTTTTTAAGCAGAGGGCAGTGGGAACAAAGGCAGGGAGGTGTGGGTGAGACAGATAGAAGTTAAGGAGATTATTCTTATTAGTCCTTCAGTAATTCTACCCTTCTCTGAGTTATTTTTTTCCCCATGGTGTGGCTGTATTAATTTCTTACCTTAATTTGTACTTTTTTACTGGAAATTTTGTGTGATATAGCAGCTGGCATGTAAATCATTGGAAAAATGGCCATTCCATTGTCAACCAGGGTCACATTATAAATGTGCACACTCTCTGTGGTCTGCAACAGAATTTACAGGTTACATAATACTAAGGACAATCATAAAACAAATTAAAAATCACCATCTTTAATCATAATTACCTGAAAATAAATTCCATAATCCCAGCATGTCCAAATGGTAAATCCTTGTATAAGAGAACATCCAGGAAGGCCATCTTGGTTCATATAGATACCATATAAACCCCCATGGGCTTCATTGTCAAACCACTTTTCCACGGGATTAAACTGGCCTTGGAAGGAAATATAGAACCAGAGAATGAACGCTACAGTTCATGTCACATAGTTTTAATAAGCAGTATCGGTTAAAGTTAACAAAATTCTTTTCAAAATTGCATACATAATTCTGATATCAGGTTTAATATGATCAAATATTTTTATGGCTCTGCCATTTATGGTTCACTCTATTTAGTATTTTTCTTTAAATGTTCTCAAGATAGAGTCTCACTATGTTGCTCAAACTGGTCTCAAACTCAAGCCATCTTCCTGCCTTGGCCTCCTGAGTAGCTGGGACTACAGGCATGCCCCACTTCGCCTGGCTTATTCTAATTAGTATTTAATTTTGTCTAACTAGTCTCTTCACTGTTATTTAAAATAACTGTATACTCATTTACAAAATTTAGTGTTAACACCCTTACATTATTTTGTCTGATTAAAGTAAACATTAATTTAATTAGAAAGAGAATGGGTAGATACAAATAAGCTTAAACTTGAAACACAATGGTACAGCTTACTGTCCGTGAAATGCTCCCCCTAAACATCTTTCCATTGCTATGTCCTTTTGGCCATCCCATTTTCAAGTCAAATGTCACTTCCTTAAAAGACCTTCCCTAAATACCTGATTCAAAATAACACCTCAGTCACTTTACATTGCAATTAAAATTCCTTTCACTTGATATTTTTATTATTAATTATTTGTGAATTATCCATCTCTTCTCTCCTAGTAATATGTAAGCTTCATAAGAGAAGACATTGCACCTAGCTCATTCACCATCATTTCTTGGAGCCTAGAAGGTTGTACAGAGATAGGTGGTCTTTAAATATTTTAACAATTGGTGTAGGCATTATCTTGGGAAAATTGTTTTAGGACCTTAGTTTCCTCATATGTAAAAAGTTTTAATGATTAATTCAGAATTGTTTCAAAATAAAATAAAATCACCTACATAAAGTGCGTAGCAAATACTCTCAACAAATGGCAACTATACTCATTATTAATATATAGAACAAAGGGGATTTTAATGAAAGTTTTACTGATGTCCAAATCAGTTCAATAACCTTAATAACTGCCTCCCCAAACAGTCATGAATTGGAGGACTGTCTATAAAGAGCAGCACTGTCTCCTAAATTGTACTTAATACCAGCTCTCCTGTTCAGGTTCCCTGGTATCTGTTTCCTTTTATCTTCTCTTGATTTTCCCTTCTTCCTAATCCTTTGGGTTTTACATTTTATTTATGATCTTCCTGGTTTTGATAATTTTCCTGCATAAGAAGATTTTCACATTTCTCTCCCTTAGAGTCACACAATAATAGATGCATGGACAGATAGGGTTTCACCCCTGAACCCGGTGTATTTCACTATCCCGAGCTTCCCAGACTCTTGTCTGGGGGATGGATTGAATAAATTGATGGACCATTACAGGAACGTAAATGCTTCATTCCTCTGTGATGTTTCATATTTCAGTTGCTATAACTCCAAAATCTCCTTATAAATAGTCTCAATTATTTAGGAATATCCACATAGTCAGTGAAAAATGCATTACATAGCATTATACATACTAGTAAATACTCATATTCAAAGATCACATTTTGATGTTGAAAAATCCATAAGGATAACTTTGTTGAAGTTGTAAAGAAATTAGCTATTTTAAAATTTTAAGTCAAAGAAAAGCCACTTCAAGCGGTTGGGAACTAAAATATTTAACAAGAGCATATATCAAGGAATCAGTTTAGTATGTTGACAAAGTAGTTTTTATTCCTTCAAAATGTATTTTGCACAAGAATAAAACCCGCTTAAGTCTAAAACTGTTTGAATTGACAGAAAAAAAAAATGCTGATTCAAAGAATCTTAAAAATAAACACACTTTTAACTAGTATATTTTTTAAAAAGATGAATTTTATGCTATATAAATCATGCCAAATAAAGCTGTTAAAAAGTAACTATACTGAGTTTTTTTTTTTTTTTTTAAATCAATTCTGGAAGGGGCCTACATTTCTCAGAGAAAGTCCCATTTTCTTTAACTTTCTTTAAATTTCTTGAGGGGTAAAGTCTGCAGATTTATTATGTATTTCACTGTTTTCATCTCATAATAATTTATTTACATGGTTGAAAATATAGAGGTTATTGAAAAAGTACACAATTATAAGTACTGAGTTCCCTTGTTCCCAATTACTTTCTATGATTTTTATACTTTTCTTATGTAAATACAAATACCATATACATTCTGATTCCTTCTATTTCTTCCACAAAACATTTTATATGTATTATACCTAAAATAGTATTTTATAAACTATTTTGCACTCTCCAGTTAGCACTTAAGAATATTCTAGAGAGTTCTTCATATCAATACATTGAACTCTTCTGCCTTCTTTCTTTGAGTAGTCTAGTGTTCCATCGTCTGGCTTTATATAACTATTCTACCATTGGGGGACACAAATGGCTTTCGGTTTTCTGCTAGTACAGACAATGCTGTGATGAATAACCTTGTTCATAAATAATTTTCTAAGTTTGTGAAGGCAACTGTTAGCTAGATTCATAGAAGTGGAAATGCTGAGTCAAAGGTAAATGCATGTGTTATTTTGGTAGATGTTGTCATGTTACCCTAAGCAGAGATGATATTGTTTTGTCCTTCAACCAGCAAGGTGTAAATGTTTTGCTTTCCCTACAGCCTTGTCAAAAGAGTAGATGCTCAGTTAGTTCTTAATTTTTACTAATCTAATATAGAGAAATCTATGTTTGAGAAGTGTCTGTTCATGTTCATTGACTTTTTGATGCATGCAGGTTTAACATATGAATAGTGAACATTTATTCTATCAAAGTAGAAGTTAAAATAATGGTGTATGTCAACATGTATCTCTATAATAAGTGCTGTTTTTGTAAAAATGGTGGTGGAATGAGGTACTTACTGTCCCAATGCCGACCAAATCAACAACTCAAGTTGCTATTGGAGTTTTGGGATCATAAACTTGGGAAAATAAAGTTTTCCTTAGAAACCTATTTATTTTTTTAGATCCAATGTTATCTTGAAATAATTTATCTTGTTGAGTTATTTCAGTGACCAGAAGGAAAAGATATTATATATTGAATTAACAAACAATAATTATTTATTTTAATGATTTTGAACAAGTTATTTCCTAGTTTTAGCGATTCCTGGTTTAAAAGACTTACCTGGGCAAGGTTCACCATCAATGCGGTATCCTGCTCTTCCAAATCCAGCAACTACATTATTCTGTAAAACTGTATTGGTCCCTCTATTTATCTAGTGCAATGATTTAAAAAAAAATACTGTGCATCAGGCTAGTAAACATTTATATAAATTGAGAGTAAGTATATGACAATATACTTATGAAAACCTTTAATTATGACTACATTTTCAGGAGGAAAAATTTAATTTATTATTTACCCCATTCAAACTTAATTACAAGTGATGTATTGAAATTACACTAGGTTCTTAGTGTAAAACCATCATTAAGTACTATAGCCTGGACTTCATTTAAAAACTACATTAAAGAGATTATTTCTTATTTCAGTCACAAAATCCACTGAATGTGGTTTAAAATTTACAAGGCACAGAACAAGTTCCAGTATTATAACAAGGTAACAAGAATGTTAATACTTTGTTCAGGAATTTGTGATCACTGAAAAAGTGATAAATATATATTTATATATTATATTTATATATGTTTAATATAAATATATATTCATATAAAATTATGTGTGTGTATATATATTTTTTGAGACAGGGTCTCGCTATGTTGCCCAGGTAGGTCTCAAACTCCTAAGCTTAAGCAATCCTCTTAACCTCCCAAGTAGCTAGGATTACAGGTGCAAGCTCTTTTTACAGGCTCTTTTTAGTTATGTTTTGTTACCAATTTGATTAATTTATTTTAAAAAAGACAACTGAGGCAATGACAGTGGATCATAAGATTCAGTGGAGACATTGACTAGTTTACATAACGTTTGCTATAATCACAAAGTAGGTTAGCATGAGTGTTAGGTAATTACTAAACAATTTTATTTTATAAGCCAAGTCAAAGTAGAAAAAAATGGAAGCATACAGCACACATATCATTCTTGCCTATGGTGTCAGCAAAACAGTCAAAAGTTGCAATCATATTAAACACATTTATTTTTAAATATTTTGATAAAAATAGAGTCACATGAATTCATAAATGTCAATTAAGTACCCTTTCTTTCAAAAGACACAAATAGCCTTAAAGATTTGGAATTGACATTTAATATGTATAAACAGATAAAAAGAGATTATTTTTTACCTCATAAATGTGTACTAAATTTCAGTTTTCAGATTTTACCTTAAGGTATTAATAGTTGTGCATGCTCATAAGAACCTCCAGCCTTCACTGCACTCCAGCCTGGGCGACAGAGTTAGACTCCATCAAAAAAAAAAAAAAAAAAAAAAAAACTCAATCCTTATCCCATCTTTCAAAAGTAACTATTTTTAATTTCTTTCGATTCTATGTCATAGGTAAAGGCAGGAGGAAGCTATCTCCTCCACTTTCTCTTTTCTTGTTTGTAATCTTACTCTATATCTAAACAAACACAGTAATTGAAGAAACTTCATGGGAAACAAGAAGGTTCCAATGAGTAATATCAGATAAGTATAATAACCTTGCATGTAGAATCATGACCATTTTAGATGAGAAAAGGATTTTAGAGATTTCATTGTCTATTTTCATTTTTAGGGAGGAAACTAAATTCAGAATTAAGTAGTAATATGCCCAAAGCACTCAGTCGAGTATTAGCAGCAAAGAGGCCCTGTACTGGAACTTGAAATAATGTTGGAGAATAAAGGAGGTAAGAGAACTATTTAAACCAATAGACATCAACAGAAAAAAATAGACCAATGGCTACCGAAACTTACATCATCTTTTTAAAAGTGCATTCACTCCTTTAGTTAGCTCATTTTATTATATTTTTTCAATCACTGATATCATTATAAGTTAGTATAATTATAAGTTTATTCTCATTACCTCAATTGCTGCATGCCAGAGAGTTGAACTTAAATCTTTTCTGTTCTGATAGGTTCCTGGCCAAACCGAAAGTGCAATCAAATTCCCTCGGACTTGGTTGGCATTCCCCCATATTCTTATACCTGTTAAAAAAGAAAAAAAGAAAAAAAGAAAACAAGGAAAGAAAATCCCCAAAATACATAAGTCAATTTGAAACGACTATTATGAGTAATGTCTTTTGGTTTTCTATAAAATTATTTTTCTACTTTGAGCCTGACAAATGATCCTCTTCGATTTTTGAAAGATTCCTCTGAACTCTTTGATAATGAACTCTCCCTCTTTAATAGACTACCTGAATTAGAATCTTCTGGGGTGCTTGTTAAATATGTGGGTTCACCGGGTCCATCTCAGATTTTATTTAACAAACCCACAGCTTTTATATAAATTAAATAAGTTTATTATACTTTATACTGACAAAAATCAATATAATATGTCTACAGTTGTATATAAACTTTATTTGTAATAGTATTTGTGATTTATATGTGAGGAGTATTACATTTAAATAATTAGTGATTAGATAACTCATATAAGAATGTGGTCTGGTAAAAATTCTTTCATGTTGTAGGGCTATAGTGTCTAATATGATAGCCATAGCCACATGTGGCTATTTAAATGTATATTAAGTGCAATTAAATTATGTACCATTAAAATTGAAAGTTCATTTCCTCAGTCACAATTCAGCTCCTAGCCATAATTCAAGTGCTCAATAGACACATGTGATTTAGTAATTACTATTATTAGACAGCATAAATATAGACCATTTCCATCCTCACAGAAAGATCAATTGGGCAGTATGGCTCTAGAGTTTACAGATAAGAAAGCCTCCACAGGACATGTAATTTGGACCAAAATATTATTATATTACCTTCTCCCACTGTAAAGTAAATTATGTTGTCATCTATGTCCAATCCATCTGTCCCAAATACACCAATTGCTGGAGAGAAGCCATGGTGAAAAGCACAGCCTCGAACATAGGATGAACCCTGTTCTTGAATCTATAAAACATTGGGATACAGAGAACATTTTAAAAATAAAATTACAATATATTTAAAGAAAAAAATTGAAGTAAATGATTTTCAGTAAATCTTGATCAATCATCAATACTCAATTCACTTTCTCTTAAAGATGATTTCTCCATAAATCTTTAATATATCCATATATAAAATATGCAAATTTCCATGTATCTGAATTTATTATTAGATATATTAAATATATATGCTTTAAATGCAGATTCAAAATTCTTAAGTGCTTTTCTATGCATTTATATTCCTATTATCACTTATAAAATGCTAAGGTGCCAAAAAGTTCTTTTTTAAGAATAGTTCATGATGACAGGGATTTTTTTTTATTACAAAAAATACTTTAGGCAAGGAGTTACTATTCAAATGTCTATAGGAACCATTCAGTGAACAGGTTTGGGGTTTCAATTTAAACCTAAAAGATTATTTATTTATTTCTACTAAGAGATATCCTGTCTCTCATTTTTCTTAAATCACCAGCCCTCTAGGAATATTTATTTTCCCACTGTTGATGGAGGCATAGATCAGACATGCATTTCATTTGAGAAGTTTGAGCAATACTCTCTTTGTTTAATGGAAACCATTTGGAAAAATGTTTTTGGTCATTGCAAAATAAAGTGGATATATAAACCACTATTATAGATCTTCCATTTTTTCACCCTCTATACTACTTTTCCTATGATTTTTACTGGCCTTAAATAAGTACACAATATGGATGGAATCAAATCCTACTTATATAGGTCTAAAAAGTTAATGCCAAGAAAGTTTTATTATATTAGATTATAATTTTAGCTAATATAAGATGTGGCTATTTAGAAGTCACGTGAAAATAAAAATAGTTTACGTATTTTTAATATACACAAAATTAAAAATAAAGCACAAACCTGTCCTAGGTTAAGAAACGTTACAGCATATCTTGGATCTGTGCTATCCCTGAAGCCTTCTTGACCACTGTGATAAAATTCCACATTACTTATTCTTGCATTTCCTAAGGTAGGGAAAGATTTAAAATTTGTTTTTCTTAAAACAGTTGGAATAAAACATTTTTGAAAAGCTACACAAAGTTCAAATTTTTCATGAAAAAATCATTAGTTATTATTTGCTCCTTTAATCCAGAAGTAGTAGTATTTCTCAGACCTCTTTTCATTGTACTCATAAACAGCCCTTTTCAACATTGTTTTTCTTAATAGCCTGCACTCTCCCACAAAATTTTAATAACGCATATATACCATATATCTGTTAGTGTACAGTGGCCTTTTGGAGGACCACAAACCATTGTAATACCTATGTTTTTTGCCCCCACCCCCAGAACTAAGTTTTTCCTCCTGGGGTAGGGGGTGATATTTTCGAATTGAGAATGTATGGCATAAGGCATAAGATATAATTTACCTGACATTTCCCTTTTGATGCCATAAAGAGCTTTTAAGGGCATTATCTTTTATAATCTCTTTCAGAATATGTGTTGCCAATTATCTGCTGGTCAGCTTATCATAAGTACCATCGAGGTGACAAAGGGTTATTTTACAGACTACTAATAACAGCAATAACAATCGATGAGAGATTGCTCTGTGTCAAGTGCTGCACTAAATGCATAACAGACAATATGGGGTTTAATTCTCACAAAGCACCCTGTGAGTTAGGAACTTTTATATCTCTATCATCTAGTTAAAAAAAAAAAACTGAGGCCCAGGAATTCATGGCTGGAAAATAACCAAAGAGAATATTATTTGTTCAAAAAATGATACTTAATAGAATGTGTTGGAGAAGAGTTATTTTGTACTAGAAGAGAAAGCCTACCTTGAAATCCATGAGCCAATTCTTATATACATGGTTGAAAAGATATGAAAAATTGAGATAATGATAGAGACGACATGATTACTATAAACCACCTGGGCTTACAAAAACCACAGATATGTTATCTTTACTCACATCACAAAACAATATATCAGAGCAAGGAAAGACTGTCAGGGTTCTTCACCGAATTTGAAGTGAGAAAGACACAGATTAATATTCAAGATCAAAGCAACTGTACCCCTTTATTCATCTGTTTCTTCATCTTTAAAAGAGGGATAATATTTATGCCATAACATTATGAGGATTAAATGAGATAGTACGTGTTTAATGCCTAGCACAGTGCCCGTGATCTTGTGTCATGATCATCATTACCATCACCATCATTAGCAGCAGCAGCGGCACCATCATCATCAGTTAAACTTCCTCTGGCAGATTATGAACAATAAGTAGAGGCTGTAGTGAGATTGCTGTCTTCTCAATATAAAGATTTTCTAGAATAGATCCGTTGCAAAATGAAATAGGCAGTGTTTTGAACAAGTGAGTACCTGCAGCAACAGTTCAAATCAAGAATGGATGCTCTAGTCCTAGTACCCAGATTGTGGGATCCAAATAACATCTTCCAATAAAAAGAACCAGAATTACTTGGAGGAACAATTGAGTTCCGGTCTTAGAAAAAAATTACAGTATGTGCTTCCCGTATCAGAAAGTAAAGAGGCTTAGAAAACTAACTCATGTCAAGAAGACAGGCATCAACATGAAAAGGTTCTGAAGGTCAATAATGGAGCGTTCTGAGTATTAATCAGATTAACAATCACAATGGATTTGAACAGGTCAAATATGTTTTGACCCAGGAGCACATAATGATACTAACAACAAACCAAAAACTCCCTGTCACCTTTGGAGGATGCTTGGGAACAAACATATTATTTTGAAACCTAGTCAATATGAGGAAAAATCAAGCATTTTTTCCTGTATTTCCTATACGAAGTATTTTTCAGTGCAGTCAAATGGTTGTTTAGAGGAGATCTTCTTCATTATAAATGAGGAGGAAATTTTAAATCTTAATGATTTAATGAATCTAGGCAATGTTAATTAGTAGCTATTAGCATTGTAAGAAGAGAAACAATCATACATTATGTATTTACTGATGGAAAAATACACTACCAACTGTACCTTTTCCTTTTTTTTTTTTTGCAATTGGGTTGTTGCCTAGGCTGATTTCAAACTCCTGGCCTCAAGCAGTCCTCCCAACTTGGTCTCCCAAAGTGCTGGGATTACAGGCCTGAGACACGCTGTCTGGCATAATTCTTGCCTAAAAATTGAGCCTGAAGCCTCTAGTTTTAGATCACCTAGGCATAGGAAATACAGGGAGACGAGAACAAGTTAAATTTCAGGAATGCAATCACTAAATTCCAGAATGTTGGAAACTCCACAGAATTAGAGGACCAACTTCTTTTATAGATAAAATGCAAGGAGAGAGGAATGAATCAGAGATTTAAGATTCATAACCAGTTGAAATGTGGATCTTATTTAGATACTTATTTGAAACAAGAGGATGGATGGAAGGAAGGAAGGAAGGATGGAGGAAGGGAAGAAGGGAGGGAGGGAGGAAGGAAGGGAAGGAGGAAAGGAAGGAGGATCCTGGGGAAATTTGAACTATCATTTGATAAGAAATTATTATTAAGAAATTAACATTTTTAGGTCTGATATTTGTTGATGTTTTCTACAATGTCTTACAGTTACACACTAAAATACTTCTAGATGATATAATGTGTGGTTGCTTCAATACAATCCAGGAGCATGTAGAAAGTGGATGGAGGTGTAGGTGAAACAAGATTGGCCAAAGCTGATCATCGTTGAAGCTGGTGATTAGTACACTGGGATTCATTATATTGTTTTCTCTATTTTTGGTGTATGCTTGAAATTTTCCTTAAACCAAAACAAAAGCAACAAATGATCTGCGGTACTTATTATAAAATTATCTCTGTTAGGTGAAAGACTGGTCTAGCTGTTACCGAAGGTCATTGTTAATTTGATAATTCATTTTGTCTGTGAAGATAAAAGTAAAAGCAGTAATTTAAGAGAATTTACTTGGAAGGTAACACCTGGGCTACATAATCACTTTTTATGTTTTATTTTCCCACATAATCTTATTTAAAAAGTGAGAATTATGTAAGAGCTGACTAAATATAGATGAGATCATGTTATAGCTCATTTAGAAAAATAAACTGAATTTATACTAACCTTTAAATGTCATCATATTTTCAGTGAATGAGCCAACCAGTATGCGTGCTCCAAAAGAGTCCTCGGACCAACCTGGGTAATCTTCACCAATCATTTTGATGTTCCTACTCAGTATCCCAACATCAGCTGCTAACATGTAGCTCTCACCAGTTCCAGGGACATGGTATTTTTCAGCTGCAGCATAAAGGCAGCTAGATTATTGCCAGTGCTGAGAAATATCTGTCTTTACTAGTTCCTTTGTAGTTCATATGCTAAACAGCTTTCTAATAAGCCAAAATTCAACATGAATGCATGAATTATTAGATTTACATGTTTAAACATATACAGATGGCAGTCTGATATTATGATATTCATATTTATAAAATGAAATATAACCAAAAATATTTCCTCTATTTACATCAAAATTATTATTACCATCAGCAAGTATAAAGTTACTACTTAACAAATCTTGAAGGTAGTATATAATCACTTCAAATTACACATGAAAACCCTGTTGTATGGCAAATTGAGAAGTGTATTGTAATTTTAATAGGTGAGGAAATGTAGAGAAGTAAAAGAATTTGTCCAAAGCTAGGAGGAGAATCAACAACGCATGGCAATTAACACTCCTGCCACCTAAACCTTGGTTTGTTCCACTTTCCCTGTGGCATATTTTATATCAACCACAAGATTCTTTATCAATAGGTAGTAGCATGTCCAATACCATCTGTACATTTACATCTTAACAATTTGTAAAACATAACCTAGATTACATGCCACATTTTACAAAATGTTATTCAAAACTTTAAGACAAGCAGGTGCATTTCAAACAGAGAATAATGCTTGATATTTTAAATGAAAGAATCTATAATGTCAAACTTCAAAAACCAACTGTTTTACAACTAATTACAATGAAACATTTTTCAAATAAAACTTTTCTTTAGATTTAAAGAAAATATATGATATAGAATTATAGACACATGCACTTCTATCAAAGTACTGCTTTAAGAAGTTCTTTTCAGTTTCTTTTTCACGCAAGTCAAACGTCTGCTAGTCTATCATGCTGTCTTGCATCTGGAGTTCATGTGAGCATCAGGGGCATCTGAAAGGATTTTCTAACTTTACACTACTGTCTGCTCCCACTTCCTGAGATTTGGATGAAGGTACCATGCCAAATGGGGAAAGGCTGGAGTGCTGGGAAGGCCCTGCTCCTGTAAGTGGAAAACATCTTCAGATCATGGTTATTCCTTCTTTCCTCAACAATTATAGTTTTATCTTTCCATTGTTACTTGTCTAAATGCATTTACCACTAAAGACTATATCCATGAAACAGTTTAGGACAACAAGGCTTTTGGATAAAGGATTCTCAAATTTCAGTGTGAACAAGAATCACCTAGAAGCTTGCTTTAAACAGAAAGTGTTGAACCTTACCCTATAAAATGTCATACACTAGGTCTTTGCTGAATATTTGCTGAATGGATGAAAGCACATAGCGGGGACTATCGGTAACCAACAGAGAAAGAGCAGCGCTCACTGGGTATCATTGCCAATCTGAATAAAATGCTCCTTTAACATATTTGTGACATGTTTTATCAATGAATTATAATTACAGAGAAAATGTGAATCTTTCAATACAATTATATATCTATTTGATTAAAAAGCATCCACTTACCCAAGTGAGTATAGGAAAGGCTATCATTAAGAATGAGAATTTTATGATCATGCAGGATTTTAACGATACTTCTTGTTTCTGTCTGGTGGAAATCATAGCTTGTGGTTGTTATCACAATCTCTTCTCCCTCCTTAGAAAAATTCAAGTGCCAAATTTGAGAACAATTTTAAAAATAGGTTTATATTTCTTGATATCATTATTAAATAATTCAAATTTAATTTATATCTCATTGGCAATTACGGTATTATCAGAAAGAATAAACAGTACATTAAAGTCTCTAAAATATATATGTTTGTGTTTGATATTAAGAATTATAAATTTTGAATTATCTGAGCATTTTCTTAACTTTAACTCAGCCGTTTAGTAAAATCACAGCAATATACCTTTCTAAAAAAGTAAAGACATCAAAGCAAACATACTCACATTTTTATTAAGAACTGATCAGGACAATATTATTAAGAGTTGAATTTTTTTCCCTAGTTTTTTGTTTGTTTGTTTAGTACAATTAACTCTCACTTGTTATTTCTGAAAGGCAGAAAAGCCTGAGGAAAGTTGAAGGGCAAGGCTAAGTCCTAGAACTTTGTATACTGAGCTCCTCCTTATCATCCAAATCTCTTCTCAGATGTACCCTTGACAAAGACCGTCTCTGGAATATTCAATGTTATCTGCCACTCTTTGCCATGGCAGTCTCTATCACACTACTTGTTTTATTTCCTTCATCATGCACATTATCTGAAATTAATAGACATTTATTTGTTCATTTAGTATCTGACTCTCCCACTCCAAAGGAAGTTCTGTTATAGCTTGGACAAATTTCTTCACCACTAAATCCCGAATGCCTAGAAAAACGTGTGACACTTGGTTAAATATTACTTTGATACAAAATTTGCAGACAGTATTAATTGGATAAATAATAAGGATATCAAAATCACTTAATTATTCTCTTTAAAAAGTAATCACACCAGAACTATCGCAAATAAAAACATATTGCAAATAGATCATAATACTTCTCAATAAACCCTCTTTCTATTTACCCATTATAAACTACACTAAGAGAGCAAACCCAAATGTTTTGATGATTTGCATTGATTTGCTCAAACTAAGGCTCCCTTTGTTCTGTGAGTCTAAAGCTTGTTCTCACCAGAAAGGAACTGGCTGAGATCTGAGAGCTTGGAGATGAAATCCATTCATTTCTCTAATTTTTTGGCATTAAAAACTGTATTTTAAAACATGTGGACTCTATGGCTTGTGCATGGTTTATGAGCACAGTAGAGATGAGAATTGCTACCATTTATACTTTATTAAAAGATCTCATTTAACACAGGCAGTATATGGATATCATTGGGTGTCAGAATTTGTTTTCTTTTCAAATTCTTAACATGTAAAATCATAAATTAGAAGTGAAGAGGTAACCAAGATAATAAAATATATTTTAAATAATTCCATTTTCTGTTTTGTAAGAATTTATAATAAATAATTTTATCCAAAAATGTTCATATTCTTCTTTTATGACTAATATACATTACTATAAAATATGACTAATGTATTATATATACATTTTAATGACTAATAGTCATTTTAATTTTATCCAAAAATATTCATATTTTTCTTATATGACATATATTAATATAAAATATGACTAATTTATATGCATTTTTATGACTTATATATTATATATTAGCTTCTATATACATAATATATAAGTCATATATTATATGACTAATCTACAGTCATATATGTCATAAAATGTATATACATAATATATAGTCATAAAAAATATATAAATACAATATACATACATATGTATATATGCACACAGACATAATGTTCTCTATTTATTTTAAAGGACCATTGAAGCCACAATTTTTAAATGCCTCGTATCAGGTCAATTTTTGCAAGCTTATTGCAAAATACCCACTTTTCATCTGGCTAATCACATGAGAAAATGAATGCCCATGAGAGTAGAATAGACATTTTTTCAGCTGACCCACTGTATATATTCATGTTCCATTACATAATTATTTTCTCTACCTGCCAATCCACAGCATCCATCAGAGACAGGACGTTGGAACCTGCATCTGCAGTTTCTGAGAGCTTAGTTTTATATATTGAACGTGGAATTCCATGAAGATCTAGCTCACCAAACACCCCTAAAGAAGAAAAGCACACTCCTATTTATTCACCACACAGTACTGAGTTAGGTGCTAGTATAAAATGAAAATGTTCATTGATATATTTTATTATGTGATTAAACATTTTAGAATGAAAGGAATGAATTGGTGCTCTCTGCTTGGAGCCATGTAAGAAGACTTTGACCCTTTAACCCACTTCTGGAACTCTGGCTCATAGACATTAAAGTCAGTATACAAGAGTACATGAATGAAGATGCTTACCACAGTAATATTTAGAAACATGAGGAAACTGGAATTAATCCAAATATACATCAAAAGGAAAAGGATGGAATAAAGTTTAATATACTAATACTGTAGAATAATAGGCTATAAAAAAGAGTTTTATCTGTACATTTTGATCAGGAAAGATTTTCATAATATGTTCACTGAGAAAAGAAAATTGCATAATAATATACTTAGTTTGACCATGTTTTATGAAAGGAACAATACTATCACCACAAATCAGTATATGTAATATGAATATAGGCATCCTAGATAAAAACATAGGAAGACACATAAAAAATTTTAACTAATGCTAGTGTCCTTAAAAGAGAATTAGAAAGATGTATATTCTTTACAGATATGTTTTCTTGATATTGTTCTATGTTGTTTAATATATTACTTTTGAAATTAAAACATGTAATTTTTTTTAAAGATTGGATTTGTCTGCTTCAGGACATTTGTGAATGGTGAGCTAATTCAATCTCAAGCAATTTTTAGCCCCTTATTTACTTGGTGTCAGTTTTAGAAATCGTACAGTAAAACAATGGTAGCACGTGCTTATATGTGTCTCCTAAATAAATATGCAGTACCATTCATATAAACAGTTCTTAATTGTGACCAGGTTAAACTCTTTCAAGCCATTTGCTTTCCGAGCTCAAATAAGAATATCCACAGTACACCAATGCAACTGGGAAACTAAATCTCAGCAATAGCTGTGATTGGGTAATTGATTGCAGAGTCAACTGATCCACAGATTATTTATTAATACTATAAATGGAATAATGTGTAGGAAAGTTACCTTTTAAGGTAAAAAAATGTGAAACATAGTTTTGCTTACATAAAGAAAACTGTATGAAGAAAACCAGATTGGAAAAATAATATACACACAAAGAGATTTGTTAATATTAGTTTTGTAATAAATTACATTTTGGTTTAAAATATGCACATTTATATCTGTTTCTACCTGGTGAAATGTGATGTGATTTAATTCTAAAAATCTCTGCCACTTCTATAACCCTTTGTAAATAAAAACAAATTTCTGTAAAAGCTTCTGACACTTTTATATCAGAAGTACTTATTATGATAAAGTATTTATCATTGTGAACTGATAGGTACTTTAGTGCCATATATTTTAAAGTAGATTCTCAAAACAGATGTGACACTTCTGGTATCTGTAGACACACACCTAAGACCTTTGCCCCTTGATTTGGTCCTTCTGGAAGAGCCCAGTCTGGGGTAGTATGATTTCCTCTAAGAACAATCTTTAAGTCTCCTTTAAAAGGGTTATCTTCCCAGCCACCGATTAATCTACCTCCCTGAAATAAAGCAGAAAATTGTTAATACTTAAA
>NW_012109142.1:628203-632380 GCF_000951045.1 Mandrillus leucophaeus
AAAGAGTTTTATCTGTACATTTTGATCAGGAAAGATTTTCATAATATGTTCACTGAGAAAAGAAAATTGCATAATAATATACTTAGTTTGACCATGTTTTATGAAAGGAACAATACTATCACCACAAATCAGTATATGTAATATGAATATAGGCATCCTAGATAAAAACATAGGAAGACACACAAAAAATTTTAACTAATGCTAGTGTCCTTAAAAGAGAATTAGAAAGATGTATATTCTTTACAGATATGTTTTCTTGATATTGTTCTATGTTGTTTAATATATTACTTTTGAAATTAAAACATGTAATTTTTTTTAAAGATTGGATTTGTCTGCTTCAGGACATTTGTGAATGGTGAGCTAATTCAATCTCAAGCAATTTTTAGCCCCTTATTTACTTGGTGTCAGTTTTAGAAATCGTACAGTAAAACAATGGTAGCACATGCTTATATGTGTCTCCTAAATAAATATGCAGTACCATTCATATAAACAGTTCTTAATTGTGACCAGGTTAAACTCTTTCAAGCCATTTGCTTTCCGAGCTCAAATAAGAATATCCACAGTACACCAATGCAACTGGGAAACTAAATCTCAGCAATAGCTGTGATTGGGTAATTGATTGCAGAGTCAACTGATCCACAGATTATTTATTAATACTATAAATGGAATAATGTGTAGGAAAGTTACCTTTTAAGGTAAAAAAATGTGAAACATAGTTTTGCTTACATAAAGAAAACTGTATGAAGAAAACCAGATTGGAAAAATAATATACACACAAAGAGATTTGTTAATATTAGTTTTGTAATAAATTACATTTTGGTTTAAAATATGCACATTTATATCTGTTTCTACCTGGTGAAATGTGATGTGATTTAATTCTAAAAATCTCTGCCACTTCTATAACCCTTTGTAAATAAAAACAAATTTCTGTAAAAGCTTCTGACACTTTTATATCAGAAGTACTTATTATGATAAAGTATTTATCATTGTGAACTGATAGGTACTTTAGTGCCATATATTTTAAAGTAGATTCTCAAAACAGATGTGACACTTCTGGTATCTGTAGACACACACCTAAGACCTTTGCCCCTTGATTTGGTCCTTCTGGAAGAGCCCAGTCTGGGGTAGTATGATTTCCTCTAAGAACAATCTTTAAGTCTCCTTTAAAAGGGTTATCTTCCCAGCCACCGATTAATCTACCTCCCTGAAATAAAGCAGAAAATTGTTAATACTTAAAAATTGACCAGGAAAAAAAATCCACCCATAAAAAAGAAACTAAGAAGTCACTGGAAGTCTCCCCTAGTAAAAAGGAATGAGTTTTGTTATATAAAGAACAGCATTATAACTGGAAGTGACTTTAATTTCACTTTTGGATAGGCAGTTTAAATGATTTTTCAAAGGTCAAATTCAATATCTACTTATGGACAGAAGCAGACCTAAAACTGAGATTTCATAAGACTTAAACTAGTGGTATTTGAACAGACCATAATGTATTTGAACGTAATATCCCATACGTAAGATATACTCTTCACGCTTACACCCAAGCTATGCCATTTATGAGTCGTCATTGTTAATACTAACAGCTATCATTAAATACTTGCTATTTCCAACATGCATAATGTGTAAGGCTTCACATATATTATATCATTTAACCTTTCTTTACACCAAATTCATGAATTAGTATTATTATCCTTATTTCACAGGTAAGAAAACTAATGATGAAAGAGGTCAAATAACTTACCCATGGTTACCCAACTAAAAAACAATGAGGTAAAGATTCAGTTGTAACTTTAATTTACCTTAAAGCCATTCATCTAATCAAAATATGATGCACTTTTAAAATATTAATAACCAAGTTTCTGGACTTTATTCCTTCTCTCAAAGAAATAATAATTCTAACTACTTATTATTTTAATGATGCTTAATAGCTTTTTGGCTAAGCTATTCTTTTTCATAAACAATATTACAAGACTCACAGAACAATCGAGCTGATTAAGCTGGTACAGGTTCAAGACCATCCGGGGTTTACAAGGAATGTGGGGATTGTTCTGAATAACTGTAACATTTTGATTTATTTTCTCTTGGTTTCATAATTCCATTTATATCTCTGGGGTTTTTTTTTAATACTGTTTGTTTTCTTTAAAAAACAAAAGGCTTAAATTCTTTTAATTTTTTCAGAACTCCTAGGACTCTTTGTTGGAACAAGCTGTTGGTTTAGCCTGACCTCATAATGACACAGATATTCTATGCAGAATTGAAACTGGGCTAACTGCAAACTTAAGAATCCCATAATAACTACTCCTAAGAAATGTTTAGTTCGTAATTTAAAGGAGAACAGAAATATACTGGACTTACCTGAGACTCACATTTAATGGGCTAGAGCCAGTTGTACTTTTTATTCACACCAATTGAATATGCTTCCTTCTTATTATTTGAGTAAATATACATCTTAGAATTAGATTAATAAAGATATAAACTATAAGGCCCTCATTCTTACCTGCAGTGATATGTAGGTAGCATTCAAAACAACTTCTCTGTAAGAAGATTCTGCAGCTCCTACATTATATTTATCTTCCAGTTCTAGAACCCCCCAAATAATGAGTCTTTCCATTGATGGCATATCTATGTCAGCTACAATCCATGTTCCTATAAAACAATACTTTAAGAAATATAACATAGTCCATAAACTACAACCTATAGCAAAACATTGACAAGCTTATCAGTGAGTCCTGGTTTTGAGTAAGTTTATAAAATGTCTTTTCATATAATACCTGATTCCTATCTCTCCCAGAAATTCTACTCTTGTTAATTAATGGTCAGGTTTAAATCCACAGAAACCCCAGAAGGCTAGGTTTAGTATCCAGGATGCATTAATAGAGTCCACTTCTTCACACTTGCTCTTTCACCAAAGTGTGCTGATAAAAGTGGAAACCTAACTGTGACATCTACCCTGCCATAGTGTTAATATTACATAAAACAAACATTTTATTCATTTGTGTTTATGTATTTACCTTCAGGTATAATCACATTTGCCCCTGGGTGAGGTACAGTATAATTATTTTCTTGTGATGATTGCCAAAAAGAATCATTTGACCATAAACTGAAAAGAGAAGAGAAATACTTCTGTGAATTACGACTTGTTGTGATATACCCTAATTTTGTCTAAAATGTAAACCATTCCATTTCCCCATAAGATTTTACATGGTGGAGAAGAAAAAAGAAATGCATGCTTTGTCCTTTTAAAGACCTTTGACACATGGGCTATTTCATGGGGAGTGGGGGTAGAGGATATCGTTTGCTAGATTCTGTGAAAAAAGGTGTAGAAGAATGGTCTCTGAATTGACAAGGATGCACCAACGCCATTAAGCCCCTGGCCTGGGATGGGGGTGGCAGATCTGTATCCAAAGTGAAGGCTAGATTAAATTGAAATAATTTTGTAAAGTGCATGGGAGGACAGACAGCCCTCAGTTTTCATCACTATTCCTTCTAGAAAATACCTTTTAATGCAAATTTTTTTGAAGGATATTATTATAAAATTGGTGATATTTTCCCACTGGAAAACATTCACAATCATAGCCTTTCATTCTTATCCATACCATCACTCACTATCAATAATCATGTTACGTATTCCCCTTCTTCTTATTTCTCATTGTACGATCAACAAAGCCCACTTAAAGTAAGCATTAAGTTATATAGCTTGAGCCTTCTGTTTTAATCCTGAGGTAGCACTTCTGGGTCAAGATACTGTTTTGTTTTGTATTATTCATAGCTAGTTGAATAATACAAATTAATCAATCCAATTATAACTATTTCCAGTAGGGAAAATTCATACCGTGGGAAGAAAGAAAAACTATACCATGGCATATATACATAGTTTATCATAATTTACCTTTATCACATTCTGGCCTAGAGCAATCTAAATCTGTTATAGTAGTCATAATAAATGTTAATTAAATATTTAATAATTATATCTACCTTAGAATGCATAAGGGCCTTGATAATTCTCTCTCCATTCTTGGACATTCCACACCCTTTCTATGTCAGGGCACCTGCACAAGTTGCTCCCTAGGTCTCTCCCACCCTTCACTCAGCAAGCTCTTCTTCATCCTTTGGGTTGCAGTTGGAATAACCCCTCCTTAAGGGTGTTCCTAACCACCCCACCCAAAGGCTGTCCCTG
>NW_012109142.1:633889-635084 GCF_000951045.1 Mandrillus leucophaeus
TTTGATAAAAATGAATGCTTTAGAATTTAATTAAAATTTATTCTTACATATTTTAATTTTCCAAATAATTAAATAATAAAAATGGAAACAAAATATATACCAGCTTCCATTGTATTCATTCTCTCTAAGTCCATGAAATAAAACTGTCAATGTGTAAGCATGCTGGTGTCACCTTCAACATAAAATGAAAGTTCTTAATTCAACTCAAATCCTTTTCAAGAATAATTTTTTTCTCCAGTTTTTCCATTCAGCAAACATTTATTGAATCCTGTATATATTAAGCACTGTACAACACATTTGCTTATTAAGCAATTTTTCTCATCCTTTAGACAAAGCATCAGATAAAATATCACTTCTGCCTAATGACACATACCCAAATAATATAGAGTACTAGTGTTTGCTTCAAGGTGCCAGTCTCCATTCTTGCTAGTATTCCAATTCAATGGATTTGAGGAACCATTCCTCATATCAATAATATTAAACATATCAGGATTTTGAGTGAAGTTATGTGATATAATTACATAGTCTTCTTCCTATAAAAGTTTGTAGAAAAATGTTACTTGTATGTTAATATTCTTCATATGACACATTAATTTTAATGATATATAGTTAGCCCCTATATTATGTTAAGATTTAAAAGTTTTGGCTTTAGTTTGTTTTTTGTCTTGAATTTCTATTTTGTTTATTAACATTTTACATGTCTATGACAATAATGCTAGTTCTGTCACTAAGGCAATGAAAGGATCTCTCTCTCTCTCCTGTGTGTATGTATATATATACACATATACATTAAGTATACACACGTATAGTGTATATATATGCATACACACATATATATGTGATGTATGTATGTATGCATACATTTAGAAAATATTTAAAAAATTGACAGATACAATTGTAGACAATATTTTATTTCTATAATGTTTAAAAATATTTAAAACAATGCTGCACAAATGTGTAGTATAAGTGGAAGAACATGTATAAGATGGAAAACATCCAATTCAGGATACTGGCTACCATTAGAGGTGGAGAATAGGAAATGAGATGACAGTAAATAATACAGAGGGCTTCCACTTCATCTACCTTTTTTTAATATAAATTAGAAAGTAAATATTCACAGAATGTTAGATTTAGATAGAGTTAGGTAGTGGCCTTTTTTTTTTTTTTTTTTTTTTTTTTGAGACAAAGTCTCACT
>NW_012109142.1:639823-641385 GCF_000951045.1 Mandrillus leucophaeus
CCTAGGTCTCTCCCACCCTTCACTCAGCAAGCTCTTCTTCATCCTTTGGGTTGCAGTTGGAATAACCCCTCCTTAAGGGTGTTCCTAACCACCCCACCCAAAGGCTGTCCCTGACATATTGCTCTCTGTCCAAGCCCCATATCCATTCTTTTTATAACATTTATTGCAACTCACACTTACATACTTTATCTTCTGTTTACCTTTTTGTTTGTTTATTTGCTTGTTTTGTCATCTCTTTGGATTGAATATGAGTATAATGAGATCAGAGATCACATCTATGTTGTTTATAATTGAATCAAAAATGCCTGGCACATAGTGGATACTCAGTAATTTTTTTAGTGGTTTAATGAATATACAAACAAATTCAATTTTTGTTCTTTTGTACAATAACTGCTACAGTATCTATTTATTTTGAAATGTAATTCATCTAATAATTATCATTGAGTTGTACTTGCTACACAGTAGTGGGCTATTCAGTGCCCACTAAATGTTAGCTTTTAGCATCATCATGATTTTTTATCAGTAGTATTGTCCATAAGGGATGCAAATATACATCAAATCAGGATGATGCCTTTCAGGGTCTTAAAGACTAATACTGAATGTACTAGTACCATCATGTCCAGTAATTACTCTAATACAAGGTAGAAAGTGATGCTTCACATGAGAAATAAAGGTAAAGAGCTACATAAGTTACAAAGGTAGAAATATTGTTTTTAACTAGAAGAATTAAAATATATTTGAAAGAAAATTAACTAAGTTCTATTATGAAATTTGCCCACGATGGTTATTCTAGAGACAGCACCTGCTAAGAAAGCATTGGATTCTCAAGGAGACTTAGTTTCTGGTGCTGTACTGGATATGCATCAGTGAGCTCTGTGATCTCAGGTAATGCACCTATGTTCACTGGGTGTCAGCTTTCTCATCTATATAATAAGGGAATTGGGCCAGGTCTAATAATCTAAGTCTAACATTCTGCAACTGTGAGGTTACCGATAACTTTCACATGTAATTTTTGTAAGACTTTTTCATTTTCTTATGAAGGTTTTTGTAAGGCTCAAGCAAAGCAATGAGTGTGAAAGTACTTTGTAACCTACAAGACATTGTGCAGAAGTAAAGCATTATTGTTTCACCCAGGAGTGACATGTGAAAAGGATTATGTTAAGAGATATTGGAGGGTATCAACTACAAAAGGCCTATATACTTATATGTGGCTGGTCGCTTCTTGGGAATCGGTTTTCTTGATGGGGGATGTACAGGAAAGCAATCCTGGAGAATACAACAGTAAGCTTGGAAATTAATAACAACGTCTTTCACATCAGGGTCCAGGTTCCCAGAAATGGACTGACTCTGATGAAGGTCATTTCTTCCTGACACTGAAAGTGAAGTAAAAAGTAAAAATGGGTTAAATGAACATAGTGACTAAAGTACTTGAATGTAAACAAAATTATGGCATTTTGGAAAATGTTCTTTAGGTAGTAACTTGAATTATAATTCATATGTATGAAAGAGATGTGGAGAAATTCTGACGATGTACATATTATAAAGACATACATAGTCAAATA
>NW_012109142.1:642630-644226 GCF_000951045.1 Mandrillus leucophaeus
TATTGCCTAGGCTGGAGTACAGTGGGGTGATCTTGGTTTACTGAAACCTCTGCCTCCTGGGTTCAAGCGATTCTCCTGCCCCAGTCTCCACAAGTAGCTGGGACTACAGGTGCCCATCACCACACCTGGCTATTTTTTATTTTTTATTTTTTAATAGAGACAAGGTTTCACCATGTTGGTCAGGCTGGTCTCCAACTCTTGACCTCAGGTATGGTTGATCTATTTCATGGTATAAAAAATAAAGTTCTTAACTGCTGATCCCTGAGATATCATAAACACTCAGTAAAGGTAAGTTATTATCATGGTAATAATGACAGAGGAATAAGCTTAGTACTACAGCAATGTGGCAGAAAGATTGCTTACTTCTGATTCTCAAATGAATTTTTTTTTTTTTGGCTTACTTCTTAGATTCAGAATGGTTCGTGAAGAATGTGCCGGATTTCAACAGGTCAATTTGTGATAAAAGGTCCCTCTGGCCTGACAATGTGTGTGAGTAAGTATGAGGATGTAGACTGTGTTTGGGTAATACGCAATTATAATCATTAGAAGATAAATATTTTTACCTTAAATCCATAGAATGTTGATGTATACGAAATGTTGGTTATGTGATCCACACCTTTAAAATACCAGTTAATGTGTTTTGCATTTGGAATCAGAGCCATCCATCCAGACATATGAGTCAGTCGTTTCTTCTGAAATGGAATAATGCTTGTGCCCGTAGGAGAACATAGAACAAGCAAATAATAGTAATCTCTACCTCTAATAAACTCCTCCTTTTATAAACAAGTGCAAATGTTGGTTTAGTTTAGTTGGTTTAGCAAATATTGGTTTAGTCTATGAAAGTCTTTAAAAAGATTAATATAACATTTCATTACTAACGTTCTAAATGTCTTCGTTTAACTGAAGAACTGAAATGATTAATATTACATTCAACTGGAAAGTAAAATGCTTTCAAACTTGGAATTTTGAATTGAGATGGAGCCTGTATTCCTTAGGGAAAGATATACTTGAAACCTTGTGAAATTACAACTGCTAAAACGAAAGTGCCTAAATATATTAATATAATTATTTAAAGATCATTGATCTAAACATAATTTCACTTTTATTCTTTAAGAACTTATTCAGAATCCTTGATGTAGAATATATAAAAACATAAGCTCTGACTCTTTATTAGTTTCCTATATCTGTTGAGCTAATTAAAATCTGTACAACACATATTAATTTTTAGTAGTAAATAGTTTTGTTTGAGTTTAATGGAGTTTTGATTTAGAGTTTTAAAGAACAAGGCTATAACTAGACCTATAACTTAACACTGATGAAGATATATACATTTTACGAATACGAACTTTGAACCTGAACTACCTGTTATGGGAAAAACTGTATAATTTAGTAATGCTTTGGTCACAAGAGAGTGCCTGATAACTTTAATAGAAGATTTGAAAAGTTCTCTTACAATACAAAGGAAAGGTCTTTCATTAATTGCCCCTATTTTTTTCCCCTTCCTTTACTTTTCATCTCAGATTGGATTGTTATTAAATTAACAACCTCTTATTTTAAAAATTTAGGAGGTGGCCGGGCGCGGTGGCTCAAGCCTGT
>NW_012109142.1:644842-648241 GCF_000951045.1 Mandrillus leucophaeus
ACAAAGAGAAGAGCCTCCCCCAGGTAACTGCTCTCCCTTTGCCTGACACCTGGAACGAGTACATGTGGAGTTACCTGAGCTCAGCCCTTGGCAAGAAGCAAAGTCTCATACTGAAGCAGAGCCTCCCAGGAGAGCCCAGCCTAGATCAATCAACCTAGCCTCTGGACATCTAAGAATAAACGATTGTAGGCTTAAGCTATTGAATTTTGAGATAGTCTGTTGTGAATGGTTAACATAGAAGAACTGATTAAAATCATCCAAAATCTCTAGAATTTGCTCTTGGATTTGCAGAACTAAATTCCACTGATGTTTTCTTTCTTTTTTCTTTCTTTCTTTTTTTTTTTTTCTTGAGATGGAGTCTTGATCTGTCACCCAGGCTAAAGTCCAGTGGTATGATCTCGGCTCACTGCAACCTCCACCTCCTGGATTCAAGCAATTCTCCTGCCTCAGCCTCCTGAGTAGCTGGGATTATAGGCATGCACCACTACACCTGGCTAATTTTTCTGGTATTTTTAGTAGAGACAGGGTTTCACCATGTTGGCCAGGCTAGTTTCAAACTCCTGACCTCAAGTAATCTGCCCACCCTGGCCTCCCAAAGTGCTAGTATTACAGGCATGAGCCACTGCACCCAGCCTCCAGTGAAGTTTTTGATGCTTGGGATTGCATTTTAACCTGACATTTCTTAATAATTCAGTTTTTAAGTGAAGCAAATTTCCATTTTTGTAAGTTGTGTTTTTCCTAATTTTTTAAGCTGCACTCGTTTCAAGTATGTCTGTTTTAAGTGTCTTGGACTGAAATATAAACTCTTTGAAGTTTTTATTTTCTAAAAATAGGATCATTAAGAGTTAGCGTCTCAAGTTAATTTGCCATCTGGTATAACTTTATACATGTATTTACGTGAAGATACACTATCATGCATGAGATGCTTTGATAAAGATATATAAGGACATATATAAAGTTATAGCGACCCCTTACTTCCCACTAACCTAGTATACTTTTAAACTTTTGTTTCACTTAGCATACACATACAATCAGGACAAGTTATCTTTTTCTGTTTTTAAATTGTAGAAGTAAATAATTTTATTTGACTTTAATGGAGACCAAAGTAGCCAAGTGTACTTTACTATACAGTTGATTTTTTTTTTCTCACACACAGAAGTAGAATGCCTGGTATAGTGTTTTCTCTAATTTGCAATCTGGTCTAAGTATTGCAACTAATTCCATTTAATTCAACACTTGCTGAGTAGTTACTATTTGCAATGTTCTGTGTTGAGCCTTGTGGTGTCAGAAAGGTAAGTTTGTAGATCTTGACTTCTAGGTAGTACAATTTAGTAACTAAATAAAAAATCTTAATTCTTGAAGGGAATAGACCAAAGGGTGCAGAGAAACTTGACAAGAAAGCTATAACCTTATAAATTCAGAAATAACCAGATTTCCTGAATCAAAAAACCAGAATATGAACAAATAAGCAAACAAAAGCTCCTTTTGAAAATCCTCACCACCACTAAAAATGACCATATAAAGAAAGCTTAGAGATTTGAAAGCTTAGATATTTGAATATTAGTGCTTAAAAATTAATAAAGGAATATATACTTTATTATGTTGTATATTTAAAATAATTTACTTAGGAAGGTTGCACATCTCTGCGTTTCCGTAAAAGTGTATCTTAAATCATGTTTTAATAAAATACTAATGTTCAGTTTACTCACAGGTATGCCATAAAGTATGTAAAAGGATGATTAAATAAAAAACTATTCTATGATACAGCAATGGGAAATACTAAAACATCACTTCATTAGATAAAATAACTTCATTTGCTTTTGATGTTCTGGTTACCTTTTATTTCAGTTTTTATTTGGAAGAAACATTCACGGATATTTTGTTTAAAATATTTTATTGTACCACAGACTTTAAAAGTTTAAGTAACATCATTCCATTCTGGACATCTATTTACCAGAAGAAAAGCAATGGTTTCTGGGTTTATATTATTAAGGCACTGTGACAGTGGGTATAGCTATTACTCAAATAGCAGGTACATGAGCCTTTTAATTCACACAGGGGAAAAAAACTAGAAAAAATGTTTTAAAATTAAATGTAATAATTTATATCATCATAATGAATGATGGAAGTGGCACTGCACACTTATGTTTTCTCCTGTAGATCCACTTTTCACCCTTTTCTAACCTGCTCCTTTGCCTTCTGGCTTCTGGTTGGCTTTGGACAGTAGGAAACACAGTAAAGAGAAGAGAGGGAAGGAGAAAGGTGAAAGAGAGGTATTTATTGCCCTGACTCTCACCCTTAGGGAATGTAGGGGGATCTTGGTGGGCTCTTGTATCTCTCAACCAAGGGGCACAGCTTCTTTCAGGCAGCCTTCTTCATACAGCTCTGTTTCTGGGTCCATGTAACTGTACCTTCCCTTCATCTTTTCAGGGCCAGCAATGGCAATAGCATTTTCCCCTTACTAGCCTTTGAAGAGTTCTATTGTAGCTGTTTTCTCAATGCCAGAAGTGCTGGTAGGGGATGGTGCCATGGGATTGTGTTTTTTGATCCCGGTAGGAATAACGGAATCTAAAAGTGGCAGGAGTCAGTGCTTAACCGTTAGATATAAAGGTGGATTTAATTAGCACAATAGTCACTGGGCAGAGGATTAATCAGAGTGTTCTGACCTGCAGGAATCTGTGATAACTGATTGGTTGATCTTGAGATTCCAAAGATTAAATAGAGAGTAGCACATTAAGGTGATATTTGGTGTGCATATAGGAATATAGGAAGAAAACTAATAGAGGTCTTAGATGGCAGAAGTCTAACTCAAATTACCTAGGTAGAAATTCACTGCTTCTGACCTATTTTCTACATCCAAGCCAATTCACAGACCAAAAGCCTCACCACTGAGTGAAAGAGATCTGTGACCAATTATACTAAGGGAAGAAAAATAACCAGACCTTCCATATTATTAGATCCTAGCTCTAAACTGATGCTAATAATCCTCGAAGTCACCAATGCCAACACACCAGCCAGAGTAGGGGCTTATCAAGGGCAAGTGATGGATGAGTCTTCACTTAGTCTCACAGTGAGTCCAGTAGGGTCATGGGTACATGTTATGGTTATTTCTCCAGTTCCAGAATGTACAGTGGAAACAGATATATAAAATCTGGTTTGAGTATTTGCAATGTGGTCTGAGTATTGCAACTAATTCCATTTAATTCAACACTTGCCGAGTACTTAGTATTTACAATGTTCTGTGATGAGTCTTGTGGTGTCAGAAAGATAAGTTTGTAGATCTTACCCTCTAGGTATTCACAGTTTAGTAACTAAATAAAAAATCTTAATTCTTAAAGGGCACAGAGAGACTTGACAAGAAAGCTATTATGTCATAAATTCTGAAATACCTGCCTTCCT
>NW_012109142.1:648291-679848 GCF_000951045.1 Mandrillus leucophaeus
ACCCTCTAGGTATTCACAGTTTAGTAACTAAATAAAAAATCTTAATTCTTAAAGGGCACAGAGAGACTTGACAAAAAAGCTATTATGTCATAAATTCTGAAATACCTGCCTTCCTGAATCATATATAAAATCTAAAAGACTGCATTCGTTTGAAATGAGGACAGAAGTTGAAATTCTTCTAAGAAATATCTTAATAAGAGAAGCTGACAACATGGAGCGTAATAACAAACTTCCAGCATGTCCTGATGGGTTTGACATAAGTAATTTTAGCAGCTATCATGTGGCTGGTATAACTATGCTAAACATTTTCAAATCTTAATTGGTTTATATTGAGATACATGGTTTAAAATTTTTAAATGGCAAGTCTCTACTTTGTAAATATCATTAAATGGGAAAAATCAACAATATTGATAGCATTTTAAAGTAACATGAAAGTATTTGCAATACTGATGGGAAATGGTAAATATTGACACTGTAAGAGAAAAATAAGTGCACTTGGATTCTGTTATTAAACTCTTTTTCTATACTTATGATTCCATATTATGTGTTTACACCTTGATGATTACAGTTTTCCATATTGCTGTCAAGAAATTGCATCATTTAGATTTACCCAGAAAATGTAAAAAAAAAAAAACATATTTGACAATGGTATTAAGATTTTGTTTAGCAAAGCTTTGATTCATCAATGCTTTTTCCATTTTTCAGAATCTACAGTCCCTCAGAACAGTGTGTATTGTGAGAGTGGATTCATTATAAATAGATATTTTAACTAATAATTTCTAGAGAGATGATGGATGGAATGATAAAGAGATAGAGATATAGATCTGAGCCAGTCAGGGTGGGTTAGGTCAGGTAGAGTGACACTAGACACAGTTAGTAACTGGAAGAATTCCCAAACTGGTTCTCCAACTAATGGAGCAGGGTCAAATATAGTAGTAGGAACTATGTGGATACCCTATACTCTAGGAACCATGTTTGCCACCCCCTTAATTAAATAAAAGCAAGTTTAAATCCTCGAGTTGCTGGTGGGGTGGGGGTAGTGGGGAAATGCAGAGATTAGTGCCATGATTGAAGAATTAAGAAATGTGAGATTCAGGATTTTCACCACATCCCCATTTAGTTAGCTTGCTTGTTTGGCTGGTTTGGCCAGATGGATTATGAACAATGACAGTAAATTAATGCAACATAGTCAGGTAATGATGTCAAGCATATCTGGTGTTACAGGTATTGTACCTTTACTGGAACAAATCAGTAAATCCACAATCCCTGGCACCTGGTAGGCAGCTATTAACCTAGAAAATGCTCCCCCATCCCATCTCAATCAGCAAGGACAATCGAAAACATCTGCCTTGAGTGGCAGAAACACTGCTACATTTTTACTTGCTCCAAGGGCTATGCCAATATTCCTTTCTCTCTATCATAATATTGTCTGGAGGTTTCTTGATAAGCAGAATACTGTGCTAGCCTCTGCATTTATAAAATGCTTCTCAAACACCTACTTTGAGAGTACTATTTGTTTCCTGCTTGGACTCTAATATAAATATTATACTTTCTGCAGTGTTTGAACAACCAAGTAACAATGCAAGAAGATGATGACAAAAGTTTAGGAAGATATATTTAAATAAGTTGTTTAAACTAATATATTCCACTTACCGAAAGAGTCTGAAAGAACCACATCCTTTTCAAGCAGAGATACTGGAGAAGGCTGGTTGAACGCTAAACGGTGAAAGCTGACTGAAGCATCACAGACTGATCCAGGGAACCCAATGCTCCACTCAGCTTCCTGAGTACAATGAGAAGGGTCTAGCAATGAGCTGTGTGGAATGACGGTATGTCCTTTGTGCCCTGGGAAACAAACAAACAAAATGTTTTTATTTCACATTAAGAAACATAAAAAAGGTCTACAGTATACAGAATTGTGACCCATAGTACCACTAATACAATCTAAAGGTCTGGGTAATTTTTTGTTTGTTTGTTTGCATGGGGCAAGAGGATCTCATATAGAAGCATTGCAGTGCCTCTTTGGTTAGGAATGTTATTGTGGATTTAGCACAGGGTGTAAAGCACCCATGAGAGTCAAAGTTGGAAATGGGAATTGGGATGAGTAGCCTATTCAAGGACACGGAGGATATAAATCCAGGTGTTATGACTATAAAGCCTTTACTCGAAACTGGTAGACTACCAATTAATGTTCAAAACCTAAACTGAATTAAGTAAATCAATAGACATTACACAAAGCTTTATATACCAAAGGCATCCAAACATTCTCCCTCTTTAAAGTCACAATTAACGACTGTGGATGAAAACTTAAGTTTTGCATTTGAATTTTGAGATGAATCTTCTTTCATCCTTCAGAGCCTTTCAAAAGTAAATCATTACTGTCTATAGGTTTACCTGTCGATTGACTCACAGAGTATGAGGCACATAGCCTTGCTATCTTATTTAGACAGATTTTTATCATTTACAATTCGTAAAAATGCTAAATTCTAGAAATCATGAATATTTACAAAATATTAAAAATGTGACCTACTCAGAACTTGAAATGCTGAAAAAAAATTAACCTACAATGTATATGGAATTTTGTTCTCTTTTGGTATTCTTTGAATAAATTAAAAATTTAGGATTTAGATTGGAAGAAAAGGGTTCACAGCAGGTTTGTGACTTATTTCTTCTCTTAAAAGTATTTTCACAAGGATAGATCCAGTCTGTCTACATTGCTTTTGTAAATAAGACTGCAATTTATATGTTTCTGGAGCATGACTGGCTGGAGAATTAGTGTAGTGATGTAAGCAGTTTCTTTTCTGTGCAATTTAACTGAGTATAAAATGGAGGCATTCTAAAAGTGAAATGGTTTCCCTTTGTGAACAATCTTTCCATGAATATTGCCCCAAATTTTCTGTTAATTTAAAATCAATGTGCCAATGCAGGAGAAAAAGGACATATTTGGAGGCTGCCTCTGACAGCTCGGGGCTCTTCCATTAAAGAATGTCTCATCTGTGCCTGGTGCTTGCCTCTGTCATTTAAATTATTAGTAAAGTTTGATATTAGGTAAGATCTATAATGCACCTAAGTCTGCTTTAACAAATTAACTCTGTGCTAACGTATTTCCAATGGATTTTTATCACGAATTAAAAAGTAACATTACCTGTAAGTGAGCCATCAACATCAATCAATACCATTTCATGTTCCCAGCGAAAGCCGGCCTTGTTTGGTGTGTGAAAATACTGGATGTCAACAAACTTTGCACTCCAACCCCCACATCTGTCATTACAAACTCCAGAGATGGATGTCACTCCCAAAGCTACACAGTTGGGACGGTCAAAGTTCATAAAGTACACAGAAGATACAGTCAAGCCTTCACTAAATGGGAGAACCAGGCCTTTTGTTGTGCAAAATGCAGACCCCATTCCCAGTTCATCAAGATGGCCAACTATTTTGGCATTTTTAATCACTGCTCCATTGGTTTCTCCCCACCCTCCAACATAAGGAGCCAGGATCCTCTTAGTCTCGATTCCAGCCTCATAGTTATTCACCATCACAAAGTTATGGAACTGAAGGGCACCTCCATTGACCCATTCAGCTCCTTTTTGACAATTCCAAGTAGTAAGTGAGTTAAATATTGCAGGCACAGGCACAGTAGACGTACAAGATCCCGTTTGCATGGGGAAATATTCCTCAAAGATCCACATTCCAAACCAACCTTGAGAATGGACGGTATTGTTAAAAAATTTGCCAAGGGGAACTCTTTTTTGACAAATGTTTCTGTCATAGGATGGCCCATCAGGGTGGTTGTTCATCCGGTACCAAAAGCCAAAGTGAGTGCCGCCAGCAACAGCATTGTGTTGTATGGTATTGTTTGGGTTGGTGACCCAAAACGCAGCCGGGGTCACATCATCATTCAGTAGACTGGTACTTTGCTGTACAAATACTGCCAAGTTATACTGGAGGATATTGCCATGTTCAATACCGTCTTCTATAAAAAATGCTCCTCCCTTAATATCATATATAATATTCCTCTCAACCAGAAGATGGTGTGTGTTATGGATAGTAACAGCTCTGTTATAGGCCTGGTGAATTGCACAGCCTCTTACGTAAGATTTAAACTGTAAATCTCCAAGCAGGTGCCAATGTATTGGATATCGCCCCAACCGGAAAGCCTGGCCAGCATGGAATACCTGTTAAGCCCAGAAATCACAGTTATTTAGTAATAGCTCAGATGTTGAGCTCGTATTTTCTTGTTTCAAAAAAATCTCAAATTTTATGTTATTATTAATACATTTATTTCTTCTAAAGTTTTCATGTTTATTATTTGAAAATGTCATTGAACCTCCAACCCACCATGTTTTATACAATGTATAACAGACCACACTTACTACAAAATGAATGAAAGAATATAAAAAGCCATCTTTGACTCTTCTGCTTTTTACCTTGGTATATTAGTAAACGTCTGTGTTTCAGAAAATAAAACATCTAGAAAGACTTCTTTTTCTCTTTTACTTTACTTTGCTTCTTATGTAATAATAAGAAACATTTCTTGAATGTTTTATGTGTGCCAGATGTTGTGCTCCTTTGCATGCATGATCCTAGTCTTTGCCATAATCCCCTAAAGTAGGCACTTACCATTGACTTCATTTTACAGATTAATAAATGGAAGTTTAGAAAGGCTGAGTATCTTGTTTATGGTTACGAAGTTCCATTTAAACCCAAGTTGGTCTAACTCTAGAGCTGGTGCTCTTAATCACGGGGCTGTGCATTCTTTCAAATGGTCTATGATTTAATAATTTAATACAGAGGATACCAGTGTGTCTGTGTGCATGTGTACGTTCATGCGTGCATGCGTGTGAGCATGCACAGGTGTGTCATATAATCTCATGGGGCAATGAAATAAAACATTAGGTCCACTATTTTTGTTGTCCATCTAAAACTAAAAATTAACCATTATTAATATTCGATATTCAGATCAAACTAGCAATCTCACTTAGTCCATATCTCAGATGTCACATGTAACATAGGAGGAGGGAAGTTTACAAAATGGAGGTGCTGACTATGTCACCATCAATGCAGTCGCAGTGTGCCCGGTTTAACGGATTTATGGATTTTATTATCCCTTCCTCCCTCCCTTCCTTCCTTTTACTGAATACATGATAAAAACTATGCCAAACCCTGATTATACAGCCTGAATATAAATAAGATACACGGGAGTTTCTAATGTCGTAACAATAATATGCATATTTAAGTATTTGTTTAATTTATAATCAACTGAGAATCTACTATATGCCATGCATTGTTCCCGGGAATCAGCAGAGAACCATAAAGACAACATCTATAAAATAATAGAGCTTATGTTCTAGAGGAAGAGATTGAAAATAAATAAAAATAGATATCCTGTTAGGAGTTATGTATAAATAAAGTAAATAGGAGTTCGGGTGACAATTTTAAATAAAAGTGGTGAGGAAAGTCCTCTCTGGAGTGATTACACTCATCAAAAGATCTGACTGAAATAGGGGTATAAGCCATGCAAGTATTTGGTGGAGGAGGATTCCAAGCAGAATGAAAAGCAAGTACAGGCTGGGCATGGTGGCTCACGCCTGTAATCCTAGCACTTTGGGAGGCCAAGGCAGGCAGATCACAAGGTCAGGAGATCGAGACCATTCTGGCCAACATGGTGAAACCCTGTCTCTACTACAACTACAAAAATTAGCTGGGTGTGGTGGTGCACACCTGTAGTCCCAGCTACTTGGGAGGCTGAGGCAGGAGAATCACTTGAACCCGGGAGGTGGAGGTTGCAGTGAGCCGAGATCGTGCCACTGCACTCCAGCCTGGCAACAGAGTGAGACTCCGTCTCAAAAATAAATAAATAGATAAATAAATAATGAAAAGCAACTATGAAGGACCTGAGATAGGAATGTGCTTGACATGATCACATAAGGGGTCCTCTATTACTAGCATGGCACAAGCAAGGCATAGGGTCATAGAAGATAAATCAGAGGGCATCTCTGGGTCAGATCACATGGTTCCTATGGGATGGACTTAGACCTGTTGTTTTACGTATACTATGAAGCCACTGAAGGATTTTGAAGAGGGGTGTAAGAAGATATGATTTATGGTTTTAAAATTTTACTTTGACTGAAGTGTGGACACTCTATTAGAGCAAGGTGGAAGCAGGAAGACCAGGTAGGAGAAAATCACAGCAGTCCAGGTGGGAGGAGATAGTGGCTCAGGCTCAGGGTCAGGTGGAGGTATGGAAAGAGACTGGATTCTGGATACAGCATTTTGTGGGTAGAGAAGATAGAATTGCTGATGAATTTGATTTGGGGTGTGAGAAAATTTGAGAAACAAAATTTTGGTATGATCAAATGGGTATATTAAAATTGTTTACTTATGTATCTGTCTCCCCTATCAGATTCTAAATAGCATTGACAAACAGCAGGAGCTTAATACATATTTCTCGTATGGATAACCTTGAGAAAACCACTGTGATTTAGTAATAATGCCTCTCACCTCTACATATTCTATTCTCCCAGTTACCATGTTAGCACCAGGTACAGGAGCATGAAACATAATACAGCCTCCAAATTGGTCACTTCCTATTTCTTCTCCAAACTTTCCTTGGAGACAGGTCTGTGTAGCAAATTCTCCTTTAAAACAGTTTTTAAAGCATCATTAAAAAACATGTCAGAATCCTCCTATATTGAGGATTTGAATCCTCAATTTGAATTTCTCATAAGTAATTGTATCATTTGATTCACTTATAATCTCAACCTCATCCTAGAACATAGTTATTTGTATTCACATCATTTCCTCTTTCAGATAGCAAGATAGGTAAGTACCTTGTCTTGTTCAACTTTGTATTCCCTAAAGTACTTACACAGTATTTTTCAGAGAAGATACTAAACAAATATTTGAATGATCAAGGGAATATTGATAATGGGATTCAGTTTTATTATTTCTGAAGCCTTCCCCAAGATTTGAGGATTAACATAATCAATGCAATTTTACATTTGTAGAACATGAGAATATGCATTATGTCACTTACTTTTTACAACCAGAGTAAATAGAACAGAAAGTGTTCTTAATTTAAACAGGATGAAACTGGGTTTCATGTACATTGTGAGACTTGATGCAGATGAACTGGAATGAGAACGTGGCTCACTTGACATCAAATCCCGTGAGCTTTGTCTTATACTTCCTTTTTTAAAAAAAGGCTATTATTTAAGCTGCATCAGTTATTATTCAACTACTTATAGTATTGTAATGATATCAATGATGACTTAAAATATTTAAAAGAGAACTTGTAAGATGCATTATGCTTCCTGCTATAGATATGAGAGCTGTGATAAACATCATTAAAATTTACCAATATCCATTTCCCTTCTATTTCTGGGTATATGGGATTTGCACTAACTCGCTCTCTTCAATTTGAGTTAGACATAGCCATGGAATCAGTTCTGACCAATGACCCTGGAGTATAAGAAACAACTATCACTTTGAGACCAAAGCAATTAGTTGCTAGTGCTTTACTCTTCAGCAATCTCGTCTCCTGCCTCAGAGATCACAGAAGCCCATGCTGAGATAGATGCTTCATAAGCCTGGATCCCAAGGCAATTATAATGAGAAGAGCCCACCTGTTGACCCATATGGGACACATGTAGTATGAATAAGAAATAGACTTTTATTTATTTATTTATTTTGAGATGGAGTCTCGCTCTGTCGCCCAGGCTGGAGGGCAGTGGCACGATCTCGGCTCACTGCGAGCTCCACCTCCCGGGTTCACGCCATTCTCCTGCCTCAGCCTCCCGAGTAGCTGGGACTACAGGGGCCCGCCGCAACACCCGGCCAATTTTTTTGTGTTTTTTAGTAGAGACGGGGTTTCACCATGTTAGCCAGGATGGTCACGATCTCCTGACCTCGTGATCCGCCCTCCTGGGCCTCCCAAAGTGCTGGGATTACAGGCGTGAGCCACCGCGCCCGGCCGAGAAATAGACTTTTATATTTTAAATCACTGACATTTTGGGCTTGTTGATAAATAGAGCATAACCTAGTCCAGTGGTTCTTAACTGAGGCCAATTTTGCCCCCAGGGAACATTTTTGCAAAGTCTGCAAATGCTTTTGGGTGTCACAGTTGTTGGAGGAGGCTACTAGAATTTAGTTGGTAGATGCCAAGTGTGCTGTTAAACATTCTGTGATGCACAGGACGATGCCCCACAGCAAAGAATTATCTGGGCCAAAGTACCAACAGTGCTGACTTTGAAAAACTCTGACTTAGCCTACCCCCACTGGCTCAGATCTGTATATCTATAGATTTCCCCCCCCATCATTCCATCTATCCATTTGTCTGTCTATGCATCATCAGTCTAGGAATTAATTAAAGTATCTTTCTACAGTAAATCTACTCTCACACTGTTCTGATAAACTGCAAATTCTGGAAAATTGAAAAAGTCCTGATGAATCAAAGATTTGCTAAATGGAATCTTTGTATCACTATCAAATATAGTTCTCCATATTTTCTGAGTAAATCTAAATAATGCAGTTTCTTGCTGGCAATATGTAAAACTAATCATCAAGGTCTAATCTAAACATAATAATGAATCATAAGTATAGAAAGAGAATTTATCAACAGAAACCAAGTGCACTTATTTCTCCCATTATAGTGTCAGCATTAACCACTTTTCTTCAATATATTCAAATATCTTCATGTTACTCACAAATACTATCAGCATTTTCAAATTTCCACATTTAATTATATTTACAAGATATTTAAAGGTATCTTATAATAAGATTAATATCACTAAATTATATTTAATGATATTTACAATGAAATACATTGAAATAATGTATTTCAACATATACCAATTAAATTTTAGAACTATATGGCATGATTATACCAACCACGAGAGCTACTAAAATTACCTGTGTCAAATCCATCAGGACATGCTAGAATTTTGTTATTCCACTCAACATTATCAGATCCTCTTATTAAAATATTTCTTGTAAGAATTCCAACTTCTGCTCTTGCTTCAAACAGAGTTCCATCAGGGAGTGTGACCGTAATTCCTAAGTGTGTGTAATTTAGTGGATTACTTAGTGTTATGTTTATGCCATCAGCAGATACAGCCGCAATGGTCCTTTTTTCATTCTCTCCTTGACTGTGTCTGTAAAAATTTTAACAAAACATGTTCAAAATTAATATTAATTGACATAACATATTGTTTTGGTATATTTGCTTTATTCATTTTAAATGCTTCTTTGAAAAAACAGGAAACTATTCTTATGTCATATAATATTCTGAACAGAAATTAGAATAAAATATTTTATTCTTGCTTTATTAACTAAGTTTTACAAATATTTTCAATTCAATTAAATATTTTTCAAGTTCTACATTCGTTCCTAGAACTGGATTAGCTTATTAAAAGTATTTGGAAAACTATTCATTTATAATGTGGAGGATCATACTCAGTGGTTCTCAGTTGAGGATGATTTTATTCCTCCCAGGGGACATTTAGCAATGCCTGAAGACATTTTTGGTTATTACAATTGAGGGCTGCTACTGGCATCTAGTAGGTAGAGGCAGGGGTGTTTCTAAGCATCCCATGATACACAGGATTTCCCCAACATAACGAAGGTGATCTGGTCCAAAATGTCCGTCATGCACAAGTTGAGAACATTTACAAAGGGGAGTCACTGAAGGTTCCCGAACAGGAAAAGAAATGATTGAGTTGAAGTTTAGGAGATCTCATTTTTACCATTCCTCCAAATATACCCCAAATTCCAGTCACAGCAGAAAGAATTTGCCAATTCTATAATGTATACATTCATGCATTTAGTCATCCAACAAACATTTATTGAGGGTCTAACCTGCATTTTAGGCATGGAACTAAGCACTGGGGATGCCAAGTGGAAAATTTCCCTGATTTTAAGGAGACAAGTGTGTCAGTGCTTGATTGTATAATATAGTATCTACTAAGTGATTGCTGCTGTTAACAAAGGTAAGCCTAAGGGAGTTACCTCTGTGTTTTCCCAACATTTTCTTTTGACCCTTCTCTCCCTTGGCAAATCCTTTCCCTCCTTTAAATGGCAGTTCGAATGACAGTGCCATATGTGAAATAGATTCAAAGCAGCTCTCTCAACTTTCCCAACCCTACTTCTGCATTCTCAATACACTCTGCATAATGCTCTGTTAATGCTCAGAGCAACCACGCTGCAGTCCTATGAGATATCTTTCTGTCCCTTCCGCTGACTTGTCTGCTCTTCTAGGAATGAGACCCATTGAAATCATTTTATATGCTGAGCACTTAGTACAGCACCTGTCACAACTCAATAACAGGTTTTGATTGATTGAACAAATTAATGCAGAATGAATTCGTGGGGGTAACAAAGTGAAATGGAGCCCAAATAGGAAGGTGATGTAATATTCCAGGTGTGAGAGGCTGAGAACCTAAATCAAACTGAGAGCAGAGAAAGCTGATGAGGGACATGCCAAGGGCAGACCAAAAGAACTTGGTGATGCAAAGGAAATAATGAATGATGATAATTACAAGGTCACTGAAAAAGATTTGTAAAGAAGAAAACTAGAATGCAGGGGTTTAAAGAAAGAAAACAAAGGATAGTAAGGATAAAATAGAAGAAATGAGCATATAATATATAAGCAGTTTACAACTCTAAGATAAAGGATTAAAAAAAAGAAAGATGCTACAGGAGACAGGAGAACAAAGCTGTTTATCAAGATAATGGGTGGATGGGGACAAGAATCATTGCAAAAGATGCAGGGAAGGAATTGTAGGGGAGGGGCAGGGAGAGGTGGAGATTAAGGATGCTTAGAGATAAGGGTGAACCAGTGGTACAAGATCTCACAGGTAGTATGCAAAAAGGCTTTAGATTAGCCTCTCTTGAATTTTCCTGAATTCGGATGATACAATGATTTCTTTAGAAAAGAAGTTCTGAAAAGCATTTTCATATATTGTATGTACCTAAACACATCTTTCCTTCCTTTGTTGTAATATAACAACACTAAGTGTAACAAGCACTTAGTTTGAGCCAAGTTCTGCTTTTACTGCTTTACACTTATTAACTAATGTAATCTTTACTAATAACATTCCAATTTTACTGAAGCACAGAAAGGTAAAATAATATAACTACAGAACTAGTAAGTGGTATTGCTGGGAGCTAGACACAGACAAACTGACTTTTGAAGGCATTTTCTTAACCACTGACTTTTGAGGGCATTTTCTTAACCACTGTGTTTGCAAACTATCAAATAGGATTTATCAAGGACACAGTGAACAATTAGATTTGGTGGGAAACTCCTTAATTCTTGTTTCTGAAAATTAAATAGCCCCATTCTAAACCCTAAAGCTACCCTTTCATTTCATACAAAAAACCATAAATGAAGATTTTCTATTCTGTTAGTAAACCCTGTCATTTTCCTGCTTTTTTATTTTGCCTTTATATAATTAAAATTTCTTCCAAGGGCAGAACAAAATGAGCACTAAAGCTAAGTATATATTTAACTCTTCCTAATAACTGCAAGTCTATTTTTAATATGGAATACGGCAAACACAAAATGCCATTTTGAATTTTAAATTTAAGCTGAATCATGGCCTTAATAAAATTTAGCTGTTTCTTATCATAAATCACTGTTTGTTTCCTAATAATCACAACCATATTCAATTTTACTATTATCTATAATTTGAACAATAAAGCAAAAATAATGCTTCTCTTGCCCCTACCCCCGTGATACTTGGTGGTATTATGTTAATTTCTTTCTTTTATGTCTTATTTGCTAAAATATGTAATTAAACAGAAATTAAGGGTCATAGTTTCAGTTTTAAAATAACAGGCACCTAAAAGGTTATGTGAATCATCACTTTTCATATAATGATTTCTTCTTTTATTTAGTCATTACTGACAATTTTGCTCCATGGGAGCCACTGCTAAGGCTGTAAGATAAGAGAGTTCACTGGCTGCTTTCAAACGTGTTCTTTAGTGACTCACACTAAGAAGCTCATTTACATTTTTGCATTCATTAAAGTATGTATTTAAAACTCTAAGATATTTCCAAATGACTTTTAGTAGTCAAATGCTTCTTTTTTCCAAACAGATTCTTACATGGGAGCCAAACTATGTAAAACATACATTTTACTAGGACATAGTTATTTCATAAGTTCAAATTTATATTTTTTCTTATTGTAAATCTATCAATTATAATGCAATACAAATGGGATCAACCTAATGTTAACACTTGGCAAATCTGTATTTGGCTGTTCGTGTTTCTTTATTAGAGTTTTCAAGTTTAAACCAAATAGTCATGCACCATCTGAATTGTCCCTCTTTATACAGTGTAAAAATTTCTTTTCTAAATACATATCATTAAGCCCAGAAGACATCATACCTGTGTCCTGTGCTTGCAATTACAATGTTATCTCCTGGCTTCCATGTTACTGCTTCTTGTAAAATTAAAATTCTTTCCCCTGCCTTTGCAGTATGAGCCAAGCGAGTCCAGATCACAGGAACAGGCACACCTAGAACCAACGTACACACTGAGTATTTCTTTACATGTGTTTGACTGGTTATTGAGAACTTTATGCATTTTAATCTTTTCCTAAATTGAATCAGTGTTGGAAAGGTTCATTTTGCCTTAGCATTTCATACATTTCTTCAAGAAGAAATATGTAGAATGCTTGCTTTATAAAAGTAACAATTGTGTTTGTAATAACATGCATATGACTATAAAACTTTTCAAAAATATTCTTCTGCAATGATATACCCTATTTATAACCATCTTTTTTTTTTTTTACAGGGACACAATGTAAATGGGTGTGATAATATTGACAAAAAGCAGAATTCTATTGTCTTTGTCATTATTGATAGGAATTTGTTAAACTAATAATCTAGAGTCAAATGTAGACTTTTCTAAGAAATTACGTAGTATACATAGTGAGCCCCAGGTAGGACTTTTATGATAATAAGGTATCATGTTTCTGGTATTCTAAATTCATAAAAGGGATAGATTATTGCAATGTAGAAGACTTCAATATAAAAAAGATTCACACCATGCTTTCTTTAAATAGTATGTTGCCCTGGTACCTCAAACATGATCAAAATCATTTTTGGTTGCTGACAGTGTTCTAGGATATAGTTATAGAAATCTACAACTATAAATTTCTTGTTATATTTCAGAGAGACCCCATTTTCAGATACAAATATAAGAAATTACATTCTTCTGCTTCTAGACTTAGTCTTTTTATATAGATAAATAAATAAAGTAAACAGGCAATCACAGACAGGTACTACAGTTACTGTAAAATGAAATGAGAAGAGCCTGGAGGCCTATAGAAAGGGGGAAGAGGAGGAATGTAGAAAAGGCCCAGAAAGACTTTCCCAAGTGTGACCTTGGTTGAGACAGAGACAGAGTCTCACTCTGTCACCCAGCCTGCAGTGCAGTGGTGCGATCTTGGCTCACTGCAGCCACCGCCTCCTGGGTTCAAGTGATTCTCCTGCTTCAGCCTCCTAAGTAGCTGGACTTACAGGTATGCACCACCATGCCTGGTTAAATTTTGTATTTTTAGTAGAGACAGGGTTTTGCCATGTTGGCCAGGCTGGTATGGAACTCCTGGTCTTAGGTGATCCACCTGCTTTGGCCTCCCCAAGTGCTGGGATTACAGTTATGAGCCACCACGCTTGGCCTGGTTCTGAGTCTTGATGTCTGGGCCAGCCTTGCTTGGATGTGGGAAAGAAGGAAGGGGTACATAGGGGATATCTAAAGACATGAGAAGCCTAACACACTTTTACTTTGCCACAGGATAAATTATAATTATCACAGGATAATTATCCCTGGTGTCCTGGTGAGTCTTTCTCTACCAACTCCCTTAGCCACTTGGCCACAGTACCGTGCAGATCCAGGATTCCCTCCCGCACAGCCAGTGTTTTGGCACCATAGACAGGAAGCTCAGGGGATCGCAGGTGCCCATGCAAGGTAATGACAGCCTTGTGTTGGAATGGGGATGTCTCTGTCCCAATCTGCAAAAGATGTCACAAATGCTATTCAGAAAATTAAAACCCCAAATCCACAATTCTAATTACACAAAAGTTGTTCTTTTCTATCTTCTCTTCTCTTTTGAGCATTAATTGCTCAGTTGTTCATATCTTTCTTTGGAAAGATAAAACTTTAATTTTCTAGTGAGCCAAATACACTATGCCAGACCTTTGAAAGGTATACTGATTGACTTTAGCCACATCTAAGAGTTAATTCTTTCCTGTTCTATTTTAAATTCTGCTCTATGGGAATACACTACTATCTTCCCATTAAAAACACAATATTCTGGGAAACTTTTATCCCTACATGAAGGATTTTATACCAAAAACAGAGACCTAAACAAAGATAAACTTAGGAGAGGTTGGTATAATTAACTATCCATTTTACACATAGTATTTAAAAAAAGGAATGGAGAAAAGTTAAAAATGAACATGTATTATGTTCTTTTGAGTACCTGAAGAATGCCTCCATCTGTAATTAGAATATTTTCTGCCTGGAGTTCAATGTCAGCTTCATCAAATATTAGAGTTCCACCTATGAATCATAGAATTTTAAAATACATCACAAGGAAAAGTCTTGTTAAAAGTTACCTATTAAATTACTCATTACAATTTAACATAATAATTATTAAATTATACAGTAAATTAAACTTTAATTCCTCATTCAAGTTCTGCTATTGTTATGCATGTAACTTCACTTCAGTTCTTTGGCAACATAAAAACATAAAAACTCCAGACAAGACAGTGGGAGTTTACAGAAAATCAAATTCCAGGGAAGATTACTTTCCCTCGAACATTGGGAAAGTAGCTTATTTTAGATGCTACTAAATAGCTCAGCTATGCAAATTCGTTCTACAAAGACAGCACCTCAAAATATAAATTAATAATGAAAGCATTTAAAGAAAAGCATGTTTATAAAAACGGTTATAATGTCAACATTAGCTCTGAACTTTTACCCATTAATTTGCACTGTCAACAGCTACAGCCTGATTAGCATTATTAAAGATCATACCAAGATACATTTTTATGAGACTAGTGTAAATTTGTAAGTAGTAAAATTTTATTTGTCCAAAGGTCCAATATTTAATAACTTCAAAAACCTGAAACTTTTCTATTTTCCCCGAAGTTAAAAATAGTACAATAACAATGCAGGAGTCTTCAGATGGCTCAGCTGTTATGGCAAAGTTTCTACACTAAATCCTCAAGCAGTCTACTCTTACCAATTAATGATTCTTTTACATGCAATTATCACAGTCATGGTTATTTAGTTTTCTACAGTAAAAAACAAAATACAGCAGCAGAGACAACCCCAGGCAACAACTGAAACAGGTTCATAGGGAAAGGTGAAAATCACAGCCTATCTTCCAAAGGGAGTCAAGGGGATCATTTAGGACAAATCTCTATGACTTTTTAACTCTTGGGACCCACTACATCAGTGTTTTTCAATGTGGAAAATGCCTTTTTTGTTGTGATCCAGTGAAAGTGGGCGGGCATGCTGACACCTCCCCACTTTGTTATTGAACCAAAAGTTTCATAAAACAACATTTACTTTTAAAAGGTACTTACTCATATGCATGCAATCCATTCTGATGCTTTCTATCCTATTTAATTTTTAAAATGCTGGCTGCAACACATTAAATAATATCATAACCACAAATGGATTGCAATACTCAATTTAGAAAGCCCAGGACTACACTGTGTACTAAAAATATGATGCAACTATGGATGTTCTTAATTGTGGACTTTGATTAAATCAGTTTCACAGAAATATTTCTCAGGCAGAGTCTAATGAACAGATATTCAGAAATTTACCCTGAATAAGCAACATTTTCAAAATAGGGGTGCTTTGATCCAGCAGAATGGTCTGTCCTTTTGTAATAACAACAAGAGACCCTTCTTCTGGGGGAGATTGTCCCCCCCATGAGAAATTGGAGGACCAAGCATCAATATAAAGAAAGTCAGCATTATCCTGTAATAGAACATAGGAGACCTTAAAATTTAGGGATTTTACCAGAGTTTTTCATTCGATTTTTCAAAAAGCTTTTTATTACAATATAAATATATTTATATTGCATAGTAAATATATATAATATATACAAACAATAAGCATTTTATTAATAAAATCTAACCTACTTAAAATGTGTTATAATTGCCTCTTGGTTTATTTCACAATAATGATCAAGTTTAAAAAATCTATTACCAATTACCCCACAACTCAGAAAAATAAAAAATCTAAAATAATAAAAATTTTAGGAAAAGCAACAAAAAACATAAGCTACTTTAAATGTATTATAGTCACAGCTCAGTTATTTTTTTTGGAGATATTAAAGTAAAACAACCATTACCAATTAGCCCACCTCCCATAATGCTAGTTTTCTGTTGCTGTGATTACTATACCCAACAGCACTATTACCAGTTTGGCCATGCCGACACCTCTGATGTGGACACGAACTGGAGCCCACCCTGAGGGAGTATGGGCATCTGTCACGCAGATGATGTGTGTCTTGTTGGAATACTCAACATCACATTTGGCTTCAGCTATACTGATATGAACATCCTCTACATTTTCACTGTAAAAAAAGAGGGAACACATAACATGTATGTTTTTCTCAAACTTCTAGATCATGCTGTCAAACCCTTTTATTCCTACATATTATTGCAAAAAATAAACAAATAAATAAATAAACCTGATTCTATCAGCCACCAAAGTGCAGATTGATGCTTTTTTTCGATACTAAGATTTCAAAATATTTATTGAAAAAAAAAGTAAACAAAGAGGTTAAGAGTCCAGAAAATAGGACTGTAAATAGCCAGTGTTCCAGTGTTGGGGAAAATAAAGCAGTGATTTTTGTTGTTGTTCAGTGGTTCTATGTTGATCTCCCAACAGGTACTTTTAAAAGAGATTTTCAAGGATCACTTGTCCATGTGACATTTTTATCATATTTGTGGACTTTAGAACTTAACCTCCAGGTAAAAATGCAAGTCAAAGGTAATCACAACTGCTTGAGGAGTTACAATGAGCCTCTGTGGTGTATGTGATCTGGTGTTTTGACTTCAGCCTTCCCCATCTGAATAATGATGGCAACGCAGTGCACAAACTTGAGCCAAATGATGAGTATGTTTAAGAAAAAGAAACTTGACCAATTACAGTGGAATAGACTTGCTATATGGAAAGGTGTTTCTTTGACCCAATGAAGCAGATCATGGCTGGAGATAAGATGGTGGGGAAAGCATATCAAGAAGGGGATTTATATTTGTGATGCTACATACTAGGATTGGGGGCAAGTTGTCTAACCTGTTTAATCTGTCTTCTAACCATAAAATGAGATAAAAACATCTCAGGAAGTAAGGCAGGATGTCTCTGTGGGTAGGCAAGTGGTTGCCACAAAATAAATACTCAGTAAATGTTAGCAATTAGTACTATTTTTGCCTTAAGCATAAGTTACGAGCATATAGGTACACATTACATGACTGTATTTCCACACTGTCCAGGCATAGGAGAAAGCAGGTGTAATGGCTCGAGTCTGGAAATGCACAACGATGCATGTGTGTGTGGAGACAGTACCTGAATCCTGATCCCATGACTGTCAGTCTGGTGCCGCCTGCTGTACTGCCTCTCCTGGGAGACACTGCAGTGATGAGTGGAGTCAGTGACACAGCGTATGTAAACGGAGTCATTGACTGTGACAAATCTTTCCCATTAACCACACTCACTTCACAGGCTTGCTCAGCTCCCGTGCCTATGAGAGGAGGATCAGAGTGAATGCAGTTCTGCCATCAGACCCTGATTCATTTCCAAAACCTCCAAACATTTTCAATAACATCTTCCTTTTCACACAATCATCTTCCTTTTCCAATATACATGGGCTGCATATGAATAATAGTGGCCTCTAGCAATAGCCAAAAACATTACAAAGTTCATGCTCACTATCAACAGAAGAAAAAGCCCTTGGATCCTCCCAGGGAGACTCTTGTGTAGAACATTCTACAAACCTGCCTGCTTAGTTTTCCAATTCTAGAGAATCTAACTTTGTAAATTAGAGCAGGAAGGAGGGAAGAACTGCTTAAAGACACACACACTGATAACAGCAAGCAGTGACAGCTGAAGGCAAGGTCAGAAACAAGGACTACAGAAACCTGATGCAAAAACATAACGAGAAGATGCAGAGCCAGTGTTAAGACAAACAACCTAAAACCTTGACAAGTCTCGAAGCATTGCTACGTATATATATATATTTTTAATCAGGATTCAAACTCTGGTGTCAAAATGATAAATAAGCTCAGTCATAAAAATATTGCATTTTTCAATATTCTTTGTTAAGGAAGTCAGAGAAAGAAGCAATAATATTTAGAAAAGCTTCAAAAATTTTGTTAATGTTTTAAAAAATGTGTTCACATAAAATATATCCTTTATTCTTCTAGAATATTCACATTGTTTAAATATCTTCTTAAATTTTGTGAAGTAATAACTAAGATTTGTTGTCTAAACTACCAAATATTTAATCTTCACAACAATCCATTGAATTAGAGTTAATAATATCTCCATTTCATACCTGGAGAAACTGAAGCAGAGAGAAGTTAAGTTACTTAGTTAGGGTTACACAGTAAGTAACAAAACTGAGATACAGGGACTCCTCAGAGACCAGGCTCTTAACCATTAACTAAAAATGAATAAGTAAGCATGAGAATAATAGCGAATTACATATGGTTCTAGACATCATTCCATCCACTTTATGTACATTAACTTATTAAACCTGACAAAAATCCAGTAGACTACTGTGATTCATCTCACTTTATAGTTGGAAAAACTGAAGCATAGAGAGGTTAAATAACTTATTCAATGACACAGGTAGGGTTTGAGTTTAGCAATGCACCACCGGCATTGACACTCATAGCCATTAATGGAACTCCTATCTTTAATGGAAGCCTAATATTCTAATGGGAACTAAAAATGTGTTCTCCATTTGGTATGCTCAGTAGACTAAGAACCATCAGTTTACACCATAAACTGGAAAACTGCAATTTATTATAAACAATTCCATCTGCAATTTATGAATCTCAAAAGACATGTGAATCTAGAAAATGTCCTGGAGAAATTGCTTAGAATCAGGACAGTAATAAAGTGATTTAATTACTCCAAGGCAGCCAGTAACTTGAAAAAAGAAATTAACTGATCTTTATAAAATTAACTAGTTCTCAAAGACTTCCATTATTTTTTCTGACAACTTACCATTATTAGATGGAATTTCACATAATAATGTTGTGTAATCAGATCTAAGCCTGTCAATTGCACATTCTGAGCCACAAACTAATATAATTGAATTTTGTGGATTAAATCCGGTGCCTGTCACAGTCATGGTTTGACCCCCACCAAAGCTCCCTAGTGAAGACAAATAAAAAGGAAAAACAAAGCTAATTAAAATAAAACCTCTTCTGTGTACATATTTTTTACCTTTATTTTAAATGTTAAAAGTAAGTTACATTAAATGAAGATTTTCTTAGAACTGAAATTATAGTGCATTATTCTATGAAAGCAACTGAATCTCTTTTGATTATAGTGTTTTAAAATCCTCACTGAGTAAATGTCATATCTGGTAATTTATTTGAACTATTTCTAGGAACTAAAATTTTACTTAAAAGAGATGTCACAAAGGATTTCAGAGTAGGCAAAACATAGACTATGCAATTACAATTTTAATTATAAGTAGGTTGGTTTATTTATATTTTCTTAAAGTTTTTAACCAAAAAATTTTTTAAATAAAAAAGATACTAATTTATGTAGAAATAATTACATACCAGTGATGTCTAAACATGATTTAAGAAACATTTTCACATATAACTGTCATTTTAAGTAAGATTAAGTTTTAAATAAATTAATCATACATCACTAAGAAATATAAGGTATTATATTTTAAAGTTTAGTATTTTGAAATAAATAATTATACACTTAACATGCTTATTTATTTGCAACATAAAGAAAAATATTTGTATTGTGCTATAAGAACTAGAAATTTTCACGGTGAAACCCCGTCTCTACTAAAAATACAAAAAAGAAAAAAAATTAGCCGGGCATGGTGGTGTTTTGCCTGCAGTCCCAGCTACTCAGGAGACTGAGGGAGGAGAATGGCATGAATCCGGGAGGCCGAGCTTGCAGTGAGCCAAGATCGCACCACTGCACTCCAACCTGGGAGACTGAGTGAGACTCCATCTCAAAAAAAAAAAAAAAAAAAAAAAAGAACACACAAAACTAGAAATTTTATGTGTTTGAAGAACATATTATTTTCTAAATAAGGTTTCTAAATAAGTGTTTTCTGAAACAAAATATCTGCAGTTTCCTGCATACTTATGACTACCTTGGCTTGGATTAATATTTTGAATATTAAGCGGGTACTCAAATACAACTGTGGACACGGCTGAGCCTTTTGTCTTATGATGCATCATAACAGGAAATGTGCCCCCAGCATGATCTCCCACGATGCACTGCAACACACTATCATTGGCCATGGTTACGTTACATTGAATGTTATTTATCATCACCGAGATTTCCAAGATCTCAGTGCCAAAGTTGGATCCAGTGATCTCAATTTCAGTTCCTGGTGGACCTAAAAAAAAAAAAAAGCACACAATATAAATATATCTAACTATTAATACACACTCATTTAAAGATATACCTCTTTACTTTTACAAATAAAAGAATACCTAGTGTTTTAAAACTAATATAAATATTAACAATACATGCTGTGTCATACAATACATTTTGACTACAATATATCCTACATTCTACTGTATATTAATTATAAGTGATTTATCTTAATGTTTATTATTTTTCCAGCCTTTCTGTCCATTCTATTGAGTTGTAAGTTACTAATTCACACTAATAGAGAAGAGAGGAGGAGAGAAGAGCAGGTCTAGAGTTAGGAAGTATGAATGTCTGAGCAGCGTGGGTTAGAGCATATTTTAAGGATGAGGCTTACTATCTTTATTTTTGGTACCTTCCTTCCTGACATCAGCAACTCTTTTGAGGAGAGACTACATTTTTCTTAATTCAAACGTTTTTGATAGTTATGACTTGGTAAACAAATTACGATATGTAAATGGGTGTAAGATAGTAAATACAGAAAAAAGGAATTAGTTTAAAGATTTGTAGGTGAATGTTGATGTTAATGCCTTGAATGAGTGCACATAGAACAAATAATTAGATTCTGGCTGTTCTCTTGCTTCCCTCTTTTGACAAATGTACATCAAGGGCATTAAACATATGGAATTTTTCATAGGCTGTTCAAATGAATATTTGCATACCTAAATTTTAAATGAAAATTAGTCAACATAACTTTTTACAAACACAGTGCCCTCAAGTAGTAGTTTGATTTTAATTCAAGTGATAATAATAAAGAATTACCATATAATTGACCATAGTGAGGATTGCTTAAATATAAATAATTATTTTATTTTAAACATGACAGATACTAAAGAGATATTTCATGTTAGGAATAATTTTGTTTGTTTGTTTCTTTGTTTGTTTTGGAGATGGAATCTCGCTCTGTCGCCCAGGCTAGAGCGCAGTGGTGCAATCTCAGCTCATTGCAACTTCTGCCTCCCGGATTCAAGCGATTCTCCTGCCTCAGCCTCCAGAGTAGCTGGGACTCCAGGCACATGCCGCCACGCGCGGCTAATTTTTTGTATTTTAGTAGAGACGAGGTTTCACCATGTTGCCCAGGCTGATCTCGAACTCCTGAGCGCAGGCAATCCACCCACCTCAGCCTCCCAAAGTGCTTACAGGCATGAGCCACCGTGCCTGGCCGAAATAGTTTTAAGATACAATCTAAAGAAAGTTGTATGGGTCTTAACATTTAATTTTGCTTGACATTTTGCCTTTCAAATGCAACAGTGTTGTTCTCAGTGTCGCCTGTCTCTTCAGCAAATAAAAACAGTTCAGTTTTCACACGTCTTCAAGTCTCCTATACCTTTGAATGCATTGTTTTGAAAAAAAAATCATTCAAAGACAGAGATAGGAAGAGACACAGTCCATGGAAATAAGAAACATATGCCACTATTTGCAAAGATTACAACCACATGGGAAAGAAATATGCCATTGCTATTGTTCACATCTTTCAAAATGAGCAAATTTGACATATTAAAGAAGATTTCGACAGCAAACTCTTTGAAGGCAGAAAATACTACTTACACAAACCTGATACATTTCTCTTGTGATGTAACCTAAAAAAGACTTTTCTAAAAGGCTAACATTTAATGAGTTCTTCATTAAATGTACTATTCTAAGTTACATTATATGAATAAACTTCTTTAACTTTATAATGTATGTACCTGCATAAATAAAGAAATTGATGTTTAAAAAAACTTGTCCAAAATTTCATCACTGGAAACTAAAGGAACCAAAATTTGAACCATTTGAGAGCCAAGCTCTCAACTATTACACTACAGCTTCCTCTCCAGAATTCAGTGCATATATAATAAGCATTCTAATAGCTCGAAGATGATCAGAAACAGCATAGCATAATGACAAAGGACCAAGATGATATATCAACCTATTGTTAAATTAGAAAAATGAGTCATGCTAAGTAATTAAGAAAATCTTATTTTATAACATTTTCTCTACTGAATGTGCCAATTATCTCCTTAAAAAGAATTCTGGTGTGCTAATAAGTTAATACTCATTTGTAGTTTCATGGAAATAAGGTCCTCTGAAACACTCTCAATGTAAGTAAGATTGCAACTTTTGAATTTTAACTGGAGTTTCTAGTTCAAATCAACATCAATAACATAAATGAATTAGCAGTTTGGTCTATCTTCACTTATTTTTAGGTCAAGTTAACCGGAATTTTGTTCCTCAATAGAAGTTGAAATTTGTCTAAAATTGTTATCCCATAAATGTGTGAAAAATAATCATACAATACAGACTACACAGAACTTGAATCCCATGTCTTAGGTGTAATTGCGATCATTTATAAACACACCTTAATAGTTATTTACAAATATCATTCCAATTCTATACTAATAAATATTATCGATACAATAATATCAAGATAATAAGGCAGATATTGGAGTACCTCTGCTTGGGATAATTCCTCTGAGAAATGGAGTATCCTCCAGGGCATATGTAAAAAGCAAAGGTGGATAAGCAATTGTATTAACAAAGATTTTAACACCGACCATTCCAGTGGTCCCAGCGGGAGTGCGGCAGTTGACTTCATTGGGGTTGATGGAAATAATTTGACAAGGGTCATCCCCAATAGTGACTGTAGTGTTGCCTGGATAGAAGCCATTTCCTGTGATCACCAATGTAGTTCCACCACCAATGCTTCCAGAAGTTGGTGATAGAGATGCTACTGGGGGGCTGCTGACAGTCAGGTTTCCCAGAGCCAAGCCTTTGCTTCCCACCACAACACTAAGAGAATGATGTCCAACTGGAAGAGGAGTCACAAGAGCAGTGATGTTGTTTTCATTAACCTCTATTGCTCTGAACTGTTGATTTCCAATGAAAACAGCAATGTCCTCCAAAACAGTCCCCAAACCTTCTCCTTCAATAAGAACTTTTACAGACCCTATGACAGAGTTTGGGAAGACTCCTGTTATATAAGGAGTGATGCTTTCTAAATATGAAAAGGTGCAGTTTCCCTGGCACTGGGCAGGCACTCCATGTATTAGAAGATCTACATTCACAAGCTGTTGGGCAGCAGGGGATGTTTCACATTCAATGGATGTATAATCCACTGATAGAACTTTACATGGGAAATGACCCATAAGGACTTTTACACCTGCAGAAGAAACTGCAAATCCAGAGCCTTTTATGGTCACTCTTGTCATTCCTGTAGTTGATCCTGCATTTGGCAACACCAGGTCAATGTTTGGCAAAAGCACAAATCGCCTATCAAATTCATTGGACAACGTATTGATAGCAGTGCCCAAGTTGTAGACAGTCAAAGTGACAATTTCCCTGATACCAACATCCATTGAGTTTTGAGGGTCAATATGACATGTAATTGAATCCTCACTACTTTCTTCTACGACACAGGGGTAGCTACCAATTGTAACCTGTAAGTGAAATGAATGCAAAATAAAACAAGTCAATACATATCTCCAGTATAAACAAATGTTGTATTAGCAACAACTATAAATTTAAAAAGCTAATCATGTGCAAATAAATATCTTTTATTCATAAATTTAATTGGGGAGGGGCTGATTAAGGCATCTCTTGGATTAAATTGTGATTTGTACATAAATGTGCATTGCTACATTATTCATAATAATCAAAAGGTGAAAACAACCCAAATGCCCATCAACTGATGAATGGATAAATAAAAGGTTGTTTAACATACAATAGAATATTACTAGGTCAAAAAAAGAATGAAGTACTGATACATGGTACAACTTTGGTGAATCTTGAAAACATTATGCTGAGTGAAAAATAAATAAACTTGGTCACAATGAACCACATATTGTATGATTCTATTTACAAGAAATGCCCAGAACAGCCAAATCTATAAAGACAGAAAGTAGATTAGAGATTGCCCTGGGCTGGGATCGATGGAGGGGTTATGTGTGATATCTAAGGGATTTAGGGTTTGTTTGTTTGTTTGTTTGTTTTGGTAATGAAAATGTTCTAAAATTGATTGTGTGATGAATGTCAACTCTGTGCCTATGCTAAAAGTTTATGAATTGTACACTTTAAATGGGTGAATTGTATAGTATGTGATAAATCTCAATAAAGCTGATAAAAATTAAATAACAAGGTTATCGTCAAAATACTTTCATTGGGAACATGTAATAGAAGTACAAAGGAGGTATTTATATTCTTACCTTATTAGCACATGTGAGATTACTAAAGCCATGTCCAATAATTGTTATTAGTTCATTTACTGTTCCAGTGGATGGAGTAATGTTGCTTATAGATGGTGAAAAACAACTTGAAACCTCAAATAGCAATCTTTTTGAATTTTTAACCCTGGTATTGTCCAGGCCGCACAGGGGTTCTGTTGCTAAGCAGCCTGCCACAGAGCTTCCCAAGTGCCAGTTCTCACGTCCTCCTTTAGACAAAAGAACTGCCTGTAAGTCATGAATAACATTCTGGAATGATAACTGTTTTTGAACTGTGTTACTTTTTATTTTGATGATGATGGTTTAAATTCTGGTAAATCTTTTTTGAAAAACAAAATGACAAATGGGTCTTAGGCAGTACAAAAGTATTAAAGACCTTATCAAAGATGTCACAGTAAAGAGAGAAAACTGAATATAAAATTGATTTATTTTTCAGTTTGTCCAAGGCCAGACCCCATGGGGAAAATAATAACATCATCTTACATTTTAATATATGTCCAGGCACATACATAGTGTCAGAACATTTTTACATTACATCTCACTTGAGGCACACAACGATTCTGAGGGAGAGACTGGTGGGAAGACATTAACATAATCCTTATTTCAGAGGATAAATTCCAGCCTCAGAGAAGCCCAAACCCATTCAAGGTCACATGGCTAGTAAGAGAGAAGCACAGTGAGACCCAGTCATCTGCTACCTGCTCCGGAAATATCACACACACCCTGGGTCACCTGTGTAACAGAGTTTCCATCTTTAACCATCTTACCATGAGCATATGTGGCTTCAGAGCTACCCACAAACAGGTGCAGGGGAATGTGCCTGGTTTCAGCTGGTAAAACATTAATGACTCCTTGGAGAAAAATGGAGTGAGCCTCATCAACGTACCCGCTGCTATAATAATGGATTCCAGGTGAAGTAAATTGGTAAGAAAATGAACCTGCCACAAAATGAGATTGTACATAATAAATATAAGCAATTAATGCATCTTTGAAAAGAGACTGAAAACGACTTGAAATGATCATTTAAATGCACATGCAGATGACAGTTTCTTATTTTTCAAGTGTATGAAATGTCAACAGAATGTAGTAAGAAAACTCGCTGACTATTAAAAGCTATCTTGTGTAATGAAATTACATTCCAAACAAGATCTAGCATTGATTTTCTAGAAAACCATGGCAAGTCGAGCATAACATACCAAAATTTAAAGAAAAATTCAACATGAAATGAAAGAATTTTTTTCATGAGTTAAAAGTTCAAAATCTTACATGTACAAAACAAAACAGGCAATCTAAAAGGCACATTTTACTCTGAGCTGTCCTATAAGAAACACTGATTTTCAATTGATTTCAGTCAGTCAAAGTTCATCACTTGCTACCAGATTGGTTTGATTTAAACATATATTCCTATTTTATTGCATTTTGCTTTCACAATATGTTTTTCAATTGATTGATTATCACAGCATCAATATAAAATATTTCTAATATCAGAACTCACTTGAGTATGTATAAAATAACTTGCTTACACTTATTGCTAACATTTTTACTACAGCAATAAAATGCCAACTAATTTACCTTATGCATTTGTGTATATTACTTACGTAAAAATACTGTATTAAATCTACCAAAATATGTCATTTTATTAGATCTAGGAAAAAGTGGCATGATGTGAAACCCAATAAGCAGAAACATACCTGATGTAGATTTTTGTCTTCCATTTGTGAATCCTTTGCCATCATAAATTACACTTCCAGGACTGGAGACAGAAAAAACCCTATATCCTATCCCTCTAAGAAATGGATGTGTTTGCCAATGCCATGCCACTGTGTCCCCTACAGACACATTTAGGACTGATGGTGACCAGGCATAACCTAATCCATGTACTGGGAACAAGAATTGAGTCATATTTTAAAAGAAAAAGAGAATTTCTTAATAATTATCTTTGACAACATTGCAATTTATGTACAGTCAGTAGTAAAAACATTTTAATCAACACTAAAACTTAATTACTTACATAATTTAAGCACTAAACAAAAACAAATAGAAATACTGGAAAGCAAGGTAAAAAGAAGATAAGGAAAAATTAAGTCACAAAACTCCAAAAGTGATGATCAAGACAATTTGAAAAAAAAAATTAGAAGTCAATAAATAATTTGCTTAGAAAGCTTACAGAGAATATTTTTAAAGCTATGATCAGTTTTATTTGGAATGTTCATTCAGAAATCCATGACGGATAATAAACTACAATTTGGGAGTTTCTGTACTGCAGCAAAACCAAATGGCAATTCCTGAAGTTGGAAACTGTAAAGTACGGCCTTCTAGACTCAATCTACCGTTAATTCACTCTATATATGACCCTCTATGTCAAGCAGTTACTGCTGACAAATTATAAAAGAAATAAGAGTACTCAGTCTCTCAATAATTTGAAATACAAAATAAATAAAAATCAAATTAATTTCAGGTTTAAGTGCTTCCATTTTTTCATAGTATATAAATGGCTGATACCTGAATCTTTCCCATTGTTAGTAATCCTGAATATATTCCCAGTTGAATGAAGAATACATTTTATGACATTTTCTGATGATGATGTAACATTGCAAGGGATGGACCCTAGAAAGAATAAATACTGGATATTTTTAAAAAGCAAACATTTTGTCAAATTTTTTTGTGAATTACAGAGATGAAGTATAATTCATCGACAGCCAAGACCCTAAAAAAAACTCTGCCTTATATAGTAGGATCTTCGGTACTTCTTTTCTCATAGTAATCATGTATGAGTACTCATTGTCTGCAGAACAACTCCTCCACTCTATATGTTGCATACACATTAAATACACAGTAATTATTTATTGAAATCAAAAGTAGTTATTCAGTTTCTCTCTATCACTTTAACCAAATACACTTAACCTTTTTTATACTACTAGAAAAATAAAACTGCGATTTAGAATCTTCATATAATAACTCAGCACCTATAGTATATCCTTTAAGCTGAGAAAAATGTTAATCACCTTCCTATGAAAGAAGCTCTTACCTAACAGCACGGTATTGTCAGCTGGTATTGTGCTGAATCCAAAACCCCTTATGGTGATTTCAGTTCCACCAAACAGGGAGCCTCTTTGTGGAAACATGCTGGTCACTTCCAAAACATACTGTATTGAAGAATTTAATTTGTCTCTGAGAAAAAAAAAATGGATACATTTTTCAATGAGCTTTCTTCTGGTTTATCTCGCTAAACTTACCTTGCTAGGATATGATTTCTTTAGAAAGAGGAAATAGTTGGATATTTAATTATACATTAGTTTTTCAAGATAGACAATCTGGCAATTATCATAATCTTGATTTGGTTGGATAGTATATTCAGTATTTTCCCCTAACTATGAAAATTAAATTTCTGAACATTCTAATGGCAGAAGAATTTGAGATGGAAGATCCTACAATATTATGGAAAAATATGCTTATGAGAACTGAGGTCACAAGAAATACATTAGATTTTTAAAAATATTTTATATTTCATTAGAGTAAAACAAAAAGGTAGCTCTGCTTTAAAAATAGTAATTAAATCTCACACATTTGAGTAATCAAAGTTTTGTAAAATTAATTTGAAGTTATTCCATGTTTGTTGAAAACTTGTCACGGTCTCCCTTCCACTACTTCAGGGAGAGAGTTTTTAATTTATTTTGCTTGGTTACAGACAATGCGTCTGCTAGGAGGCCTTCAAAATGTAAATGCTTTTCTGATATGACATACTTGACTTCCACATTCAAACTTCCCTCGTAACTTAAGAGAGGCAGAAAAATTCACGTGAGTCACTGTGTCAACTTTTAACTTCCATAGCATAACTGTGGTATTTCTTGAATCTGAATACACAATTTTGTGTGGTGTCAATTTCACCCATTATATCGTCAAGCTAAAGCACAAGCCAATACAGAACCCATGTAAGCTCTGCCCTGTGAAACCAAGAGGAGATGGATGTAGTGCTGAGGTTTATGTTTAATGTTGCTCATTTTCATTTACTTCTTGCAAGATTTTGCTGCAGTCATCTCCTTCTACTCTGACATTAGCTTTATTGGCCTTTTTGTATCCATAAAATTTCAGTATCTTCCTTTTCTAAGTATTCTAAACCAGTAACTTCCTCACACTGGAACTAAATTTTATCAGTTAACAAATAGTCTCAGGGAAAAAGAAATACTAAGTCCTTACAGAAAATTGAGTTGGAGAAAGACTCTCTGCATCCTCTCCTTCAAATGGCCACCACCTACCCATTTCTTGGTTTAATTGTCACCTTTTCAGAGAACCTTTCCCTGATGCTCAGGATAAGTCAGCTCTCTCTATTATAGACTCTTACTGCACCTAGTACCTCTAACGCATAGTATTTTTCACATTTACAATTGAACTCTTGGTGTAATCCTCTGTTTGAAATCTCTCTCTCCAAGAAAATTGTGAGCACCATTAATGCAGGGGAGATGTCCCTCTAATCCAGTGTAAATCCAGCCAGCAGCACTGAGCCCCTAGAAGCTACTTGATACGCATTTCCTGAATGAATCAAAGTCATGTGACATATACATAAGGCTAGTTGTACAGAGAATTTTACAACCTGATCTGAATGGTATTGGTCTCAAAACTAGGTGTCATATTACAGTTCTATGAGATATTCTCAGCATATTTTGCAAAAGAAGATGTAGAAAGGTAAAGAGAGCAACCCCTAAAGGTTAACGCCTACTTCTTTTCCTATCCCAGTTCCACTAGCCCCATGTGTTCCACAACTCCATCAAGTTTGTGTTCATTATCATACCTTATTGATGCAAAACCCCAGTTTCTGACTTCTACGTGGATATCTTGTTTTCCAGGAGACAACTTGGGCAAAAGACATCTAATATCTGTGAAGTTCCAGTGAAGAATCTGGCAGGTTTTTCCTCCAACATACACCGCCATGTTTTGTGTGAGTTCATTTCCAAAATTATAGCCCTTAATTGTTAAATTAACTTCTCCTAGTATTTTAAAATTTTAAAAATAATGCAAAAAGTTCAACTTGCTATCCAGTGTGAAATTTGCATATTAAATAAATCAATTAATCTCTCATCTTTCATTGGATTTAGGAAATCCTAGCACTTAGAGAGGCAAAAGGAAAAACAACGAAAGAGTTGGTAGCAGCCACAAAGGGATGAAATGTACATTCAATTGCTCAAAAGGAAAAAAGATGACAAAGTCCTTTTTTAACAAATATTACCATTTTTCTCCTTATTGCATATGTTCAATATAAAATAATAAATAGATTAATCTATGGTAAAACATACACACACATAAAACTATAACTGGTTTCAATTTAAGAAGCAAAACTGCAGAAGAAACTATGCTTCAAAAGCCTTTCTAGAAATGTTTTTTATACATATGACAATACGTATACATACATACATGCATATATATGACAATACGTATACATACATACGTGCACACACATTTTTATCCATATGACAATAAGATATGACTGATCTTATTGAAGAATTTCTTACCTAGTATTGTTCGTACTTTTGGACTAAAATCAGTTATAATTGGCGTCTGTAAACAATTGTAACTAAAAGCATCCCCTGCTGTGACTTGAAATCCATTGGTAGTAACTGAAATATCAACTATACCCTCAGTTTTCTAAAATAAGAGGAAAAAAATTAGAAAATAGTAATTGTTGAGATACAGAAATACACGGGCTGAAAAGAAATAGATTATTGAAAATAAACTTCTGAAGATGTTTTATTTCAAAGCCTTCATATATTTTCATATATTTAGAAAGTTGTGGTGTCAAATATAGGTTACATGCTTGAGTTCTCAAAATAAAGTTATATGACATAGTAGTTTCATGGGTTTTATGATCCATTCAAATGCATCTATATTATTGGATTTCTGATGGCTCCACAATATTGTTGAGATGTTCTGGAGAATTGATTGTCTGATAAAGCATTAAATACTAAAGTTTGACTTTTTGCTTTTAAAATAGACAGGTATAGTTCTTATTTCTCTTCTCTGACAAATCATATCATTATATCTTTTGAAGACCTTGTTCCAGAGTTCAAGACTAAGCACTTGGACCCCCTAAGAAAACTATTTGATGCTTTTGCAGGTATAGCATCTATGCAATTCCCAATTAGGAAAAACATTTTTTCACATCTAGTATTTATTTAATCCACACTCAGTGTTTAACTGACTGACATATTGTAAACAAAGTAAGTTTTAGTTTATTATATCCCCTCAATTCTCATCTCCATCATTTAGTCCAAAAAACAAATTTCTTTTTCCTGCAGATTGCAAATACAAAATACCCCCATTTGTTCTGCTACATTTTTTTAAAAAGCCAGTGACAGTATTCATTATGTTTTGATATGTAATAAGGAAACCAGAGTCTTAGTTTAAATTTTAAAACTATGCTTTAAAAATAAAGAACAATGATTGATTCTAGGATACAATATTCCACAGAGAACTTCAATTTTTTTATGAAACTAAAAATTTAATACATTTAAACTAAAACTTTAACACATTTAAAAATGTATTCCTGGCTGGGAGCAGTGGCTCACACCTGTAATCCCAGCACTTTGAGAGGCTGAGGAGGGGGTGGAACACGAAGTCAAGAGATTGAGACCATCCTGGCCAATATGGTGAAACCCCATCTCTACTAAAAATATAAAAATTAGCTGGGCGTGGTGG
>NW_012109142.1:680019-709604 GCF_000951045.1 Mandrillus leucophaeus
TTAATTTCTAGATTTACTTTCCTGAAATCTTTAGACTACTAATTTTTTTCATCCTTAAATTTACGTGGTAAACTCTCATTCATCCTCAAATTCTGATGAGACATCAACTTTTCTGTGAAACTGTTTCTGACACCCTCTCTCCACTGTGTTTTATGTTTACTTTGTTACTACTTCTATTAATTCAAATGAAATACATTGTTTAATATTAGCTTATGTGTCTCTTTTCTTCATGATTTTAAGTATGTTGAATGTGGAGATAATATTTTGTCTTTTAATCTTAGTGGAAAGATGTGGAAGAAAGAAGTTTTAAGGAGCATAATAGAAACCCTGCAGTTTCTATGTAAATACACCACTGGTTTCACCACTCCACTCCCCAAACTGAGATGTCTCCTCATTTATAATATTTCAGACTTAGGAAAAAATGACTGAAACCAGAGGTCTTACTTTTGGTGTCCTGCAGGTTATCCTATTCAAATCCCCTTCAATCACATTGCAGGTTTCATTTCCAACTAATACCTTTGAATTTTCATTAAAGCCAAATCCAGATAAAGTCAGTAGCGTACCACCTTCATAAGAAAAGCAAACAAAAACAACAACAAAACCAGTTCAACTATAACAAAAAGAAATGTTAATAAGAGCTAACTCATTAGAGAATTGTCTAATTATCCAAGAGATGGACTGGCCAATAGATCAAGGACCAGACTTGAGATGAGCACAATCACCACCACACACCTGAGCCTGGGTGCTGATGCTCGGAACCATAAAGGAGCTGGGCTAAGTGATTTAATGGAATAACATAGATTTGCAACACACATTTGCTTTGGGGCATTGGCAGCAGCATCTGCTATTTTTCCCAGTGCCTTCATCCTACAAAAATGTATGCTGCTTCTATTCACTCAACCATTCTGTGGGTGGAAGAGGAGAGTGAATTAAGATTCTCGCCAAATCTCAAATTTTAATATTTCTAAGTAAAAGGAAAACTAAACTTTAAAAATAAGCGATGAAATAATGTAAAATAAAAGCATACTAAAAGGATCAAAACCAAAGCACAAAACCGTAAACTATGCCTGGTAAAAAAACAAACGTACAAAGGAAATGAAGCAGGACAGGAAAAATGTGTTATGTTCTTTCCATCCTCTGTGTTAGCCCTCCTTTCCCCAGTTTGTTCCCAGAACTTTTTCTGGGTCAAGGAGCTCCACTGAGACTGTGGTTACAAATGAAGCAGCTGGTAAGCAGAATAATAACTAATAAATCTTATCTTGACATAATTGATGTGCTTGTTATAGAAACATGTAATAATTGATGATATTAATTCAATAACCTAAGATGTAAGTATAAGCAGCACCCCGACTTGTGCTTTGTAAGAAACAAAAGAATTAGTCGGCCATTTAATCACTGGGCCTTCTCAAAGGAGACACTCCTTTGTTCTATAGGAGGAAGCTTTGGGCTCCTCTCCCTTCACCCTGTACTAGAAAGAGCACATTGAACTGATGGAAATGCATGCAATTTTCTTTCTGTTTAAACCATTAACCATTACCTGCTATGCTTCCAGAATCAGGCCAGATATGTGAGATCTGACTCTGATAAACAAAGTAGAACTGTTCACCCCCTACATTCTGTGCTAGTCCAACATCAGCTACGGACACAGCAACTGGGGCATGTCCAGCACTTCCATTCAGAATCTGGCACTTGATCTCTTTTTCTTGTGAAAAAAAGAAAAAGATGAAGAAAATGGTAAATCAAATGGTTTTATGAGATAAAAGTTATGCTTGCAAAATACTAACATTGGCCTTCATTTTTACATCTCAAGAAGTATATCCAAAGAAAACGAATCATGTATTAATGGGTGGGGGAATCTTAAGAGGAATAATCCTTGCAAACTACCTGAGGCTATGAATCAGACACTCCTAGAAAATAGGTAAACCAAGAATGAAAGCAAAGTAAACAATCTATTTCCGATGCTACTGTACCCAAAACAGGCTACTGTCATAATTTTTTTAAAAGCTAATTTATTAAGCTCATTTATATTAATAATTCTAAAATTTTTGGTCAGATATATTATGTCCAAAATTGTGCAAAATACCAGGTTTTATCAGGAAAGATGATCAAAAACTAAATGAAGGGCAGGTGCGGGGGCTCATGACTGTAATGCCAGCACTTTAGAAGGCTGAAGCGGGTGGATCATGTGAGGTCAGGAGTTCGAGACCAGCTTGGCCACGTCCTCTTCCTGCATGGCATTGTCAAAACGTGGGCAGACAGGACCATGGAACACTAGAGAAGCATTTCATACATTTTTGCATCCCAGAGACACACTGATGCAAAAAAGATTTCATGTAACCTCCAAATGAAGGGGAAAAAAGGATAAAATTAAACTATTATAGGATAAAGACACTGTACAACAGTGAAATAGTCTGTGGTCATAATCAAAGATTTAAAAGATAAGGCATTATATAGATCAGGTTGCCAATTTCATAACCCCATAGGGATCATGATAATTGTAATAATGGATCATGATAATTGTACATGATCAAATAATTGTAATACTGCTCTTTGATTCCACTTTATCTTAGATAAGAACAATTAGACTTAACAGTTTTTATAAGGACCTACCATCCACAGAAAGAAGAGAACAACCTACTGGTCCAACTGAGACTGATACAGCTGAACTAGGAGAAAATCCAGAACCCACTATGGTTAGAATTGTGCCTTCTTCATAGGACCCTAAAAATGATCAATTTAAATAACAATATTAATATCTGTTATTATGAAATCAGACATTTCTCAGATAAAAATAAGTCTATCTTCAAAAGATATAAACAGTAAGCCGAATAGGCAAGCAGGGAGAAAAATCCACATGTATTTATCCGTGGTATTTTATTTCCATTATTTCCATTGAATTATTCTACGTATGTTCATATTTTGAATCTGTGTGTTGACAGAGACTAGTGGAAAGAATTATCTGACTGAAAACATGGCATAAGATAAATAAACAAATTATTCTCATAATAAAGAAATTAAGTAGACATCTCTATATGGTAACTTAGTATATGACAGACTTGCCATTGCAAATTTATGAGGAAAGGATAAATCACACAATTAGTGGTATGGACACTTCCCGTTTGAAAAGAAAATAAGATTCCTCTGTCCTCTGTTTAGGGTGATATACATCCCAAAATGCCTGGGACAGTTCTGGTTTACACCTGTGTTCCAGCGTCTTAAACTTAAGATTTTTCCATTCCCTCTTAAAAGTGTCCAGGTTTGATCAACAAATTATAGATAGATTAGATAGATAGATATTACGTATCTATCTTTAACAAATCATATATGTAATACATACATGATCACCCTACTTATGTAACACCATGCACAATATAGACTCTACATAGATTTAAATAGCTAAGAACAAAAAATAAAACTCAAATTTTTAGAAGTAAATATAACCAAATATCTTGATGACTTTGGGATAGAGATGGATTTCTTAAATATGATACATGAAGCCATGGGATTGACCATAATGGAATAAATAAATAAACTAGAATAAATAAGTGACTTAAATGTTTTCATAAACAAGAGCTAAACCAAAGCACAGGCAATATACTGAGAGAAGCCATGGGCAAAGGATTGGTAAACATAAAATATAGTAAATGGTTACAAGTAAATTTTAAAAGAGAATTCAATAAAAAAGGGAAAAACGATGCTAAACACTTTGCAGAAAAGATAATCTGAATGTCCAAGAAACATATGAGAAGATGCTCATGTGCATTACTAATAAAGGAATAGAATAAACGTTTTAAAAGTGATAACTTTTACCCATTGGAATAGTTTAAATTAGGAAGTCGATCACTTCCAATATTGGCAAAGATATAGAGGATAATGTTGCTATTATATTTGCTGGTAGTATAGCCACTTGGAAGAGCAATTTGGTCATCTTGTAAACTGAATACTCATCCAACCAGTTGTTATCCAATAATACTATGTCTCAGTATATATCCTAAAGTAGCTTTAACACATATGCAATAGGAGGTTTGTACAAGAAAGTTCAGTATAGTCTTATTGGTAAAAGTGAAAACTTGTAAACAATCTAAATGTCCATCAATAGAGGAACTAGGTAAGTTGGTGCACTCATGAAATACTTTAACGTGATGGGTTAGGTGTACATAAAACCACATAAATATATCTCAAAATGAATTCTGAATGACAAAAGAAATATGCAAAATAATATTTACATTGTAATATTTCATTTGTAAGCTTATAAAACTGGTAAAATGACCATATATGTGTGTGTGCTATATACAAAAGGTATTTAAAGTGTCATGGAAGAATACATACACAGTAATTAATCACTGTGATTGCCCCTCAAGAATTATGTAGGGGACTAGGTCTAGGGATGGTGCTGAAAGAGAAATTTAGCTGTTCCTATAATATTTCTTTCTTAAATTGTTGATCGGAAGTAAATATGACAAAATTTTAACAGCTGTTAATTTTCAGTGAAGAGTATGTGTATTTTTGTAGTTTTCTTTATGCTTATATTTTCACAATTTTAAAAATGATCCAAATGTGGCAAAAGGCAATTCAGATTCCTATATTGGGTAAGAAATCATTTTTCAGGAAGTGCACGTAAAAGTGGGAATTCAACCATCCTGGCCAACGTGGTAAAACTCTGTCTCTACTAAAAATACAAAAATTATCCAGGCATGGTAGTGGGCACCTGCAGTCCCAGCTACTAGGGAGGCTGAGCAGGAGAATCGCATGAAACCGGAAGGTGGAGGTTGCAGCGAGGCAAGATCGCACCACTGCACTCCAGCCTGGTGACAGAGCAAGACTCAGCCTCAAAAAAAAAAAAAAAAAAAAAAAAAAAAATTGGGAATTCATTATAAAATGCAAGAGTGGATATAAACATAAGTATACCAAAGGACTATAACCAAATTAAAGTTCATTAAATCCTTATTCTTGAGAGTTTTAACCCCATGTAATCTGAATTATCCCAAAGTTAGTATCATCACTATTTTTAAAAGTCTGAAAAATATATTCTTTCAACATAAAAATGAAATATTTTTAAAATTTTAATAATTTTTGGGAGGTACCACTATAAAATTAGTTGGTGAGTTTTCCTACTATCCATAAAGATTAAATATGTAACTATAGCGTCTGAGTTTATTGTTCTGATTGAAAAAAAGCCATCCCTTACTATCCTTATTCCTGCTGTTTTATTTCAGTCCTTAGTTGCTCAGACACAAAGCATAATCACATTTTTGAGGCAATAACATGTTATGAAGAAATGGTATAATGTGTTCCTTAGATTGAGTTCCTGGCAATAATTTTTATATCTCATATTGTCAAATCTAGGACACGATCACATTCTTTCATGAAACAGCAGATGTCTTGTTACTAGCCTTTTAATACTAACTCTCCTAGAGGAAGTGGTCTCATAGAATAAAAGACTCCACTTAATACCCTAGCTAGTACAGTTGAACAAAAGTGCCTCAGTGTCCAAGTGAAATTTTAAAGACTGAGTCTAACTGGTGAAACTAGAGAAGTTTAAGATTAGCAAATCCTCTACTTCAAAGGCAAGATTTCAGCTTCAAAAGAAATAGTTTTTTTTCAAAAATAAATAATTAGTGCCCTTTCCATAGCTTTTTTGTCTAATAGGATTTTTAATTTTCACAATGTAGAACTGTTTGCTTGCTTTAGCTAACAGTATAACAGTGACACTAGTATAAACATAGTTTTAGAAGTCATTATCAGAGTTTACATTTTGCTGGTTATCTTTCACACCCTAGTATAGGTTAAAAATCAGGAACTTACCTTGAGAAGGGCTTGTCGCCAAGACTAGGGGAGTAATGTCGGAATCCCATGTAAACCCACAGTCACCTGAACATTTAGCTGGAATTCCATTGACATAGACTTCAACCTTCAAATAAAGAAACAAGAAGTCAGAGAACAGAGGCAAAGAGGCAGCAGTAGAATATGAATAGGTTTTTAACAAAAGTGATGGAATTTTGTTGATTTGCTTGTTTGTTTACTGAAATTAGTCTATATTTTTTCTACTTTGATATTTCATTCAGTCTTGCCCTTGGGAAAGTCACCTAATCTCTTTACACTTTAATTTCTTCATCTTTACAGCACTGCTGTAAAGATTGAATGAAAGACTCTATTTTCAAATTCTGGCATAGTAGAGCTAAAAAATCTACTATTTTGTCATAAGGAAGATAATTTTTCCAAAAGTCATAAAATAATATTATCAAGTTGATCAATGTAAACACAAATGTTCTCATGAAATACAGAAGTCGATCCCCCTGTTTTATCAGGTCTTTAATATATTATAAACTAGTTATACTGTTAAAATTACATCACGCATCATGAGAAAAGCTTCAAAAATACCTGTGGCTGTTGACTGGGTGTACGAAGTAGGTCTCCAAGTATGTGTCGTCTGAATAAGCCGCCTTCCTTTATCCTTGTGACTGTCATATTAGCCTTTTCTCCAATAATGTTGGAATCATTAATCTATTTTTACACACAATTATTTTATTAGAAAGGTTGTAACAAATATGACCACACTAGTTTTTCATTTTTAATTTCAGCATAGGCAAAGGTGAATAAAAGTCAAAGGATGTAAAATAAAATTCAAAACCATTGTAGTCACTTTTTTTTAAAGAAGACTCTTCAAAAATGAACATAACCTATACAAGAAAAAAAAATTAAGACCATTGCATTATCATACATTGCATCAATTACAACTTGAATTAAAACTAAAATTAACTTGAATTTCTTTTTTTTTAGCTTTCTCACCTTTAATTCTCCATAGGTATCACTATTATACTATAATATTTACATATGTATGTGTATATATGTATTTGCTTTTTTAAAAAGGTAAAAATGCTCTTCTCACTCTCCTTTGTCTCATATAGGCACCCAGGTATGTAATTAGAAATTAAATAAAGGCCACAATAATTTCCCAAGGAAGATCATTAAAAAGAAAAATCCGTTCTTCCTCTAATGTCACACAGCTGGTCTTTATGGCATGCCAGCTAAGAAAAATGATATTGCCTATGGTGACATGAAGACTCAATCTTTCTCTCTTTGGGTTGTAGCTGAATTTCTATCAAAAGTCCTAGTAAAATATATAACTCATTTGTTCTAAGCAAGTCTTTTCTTCAGTTTTCCTTCAAATAATACCTTTACTTTCCCATTAGAATATGAAGAATTGGAGATTCTGAACAGCAAGGTTTGGGGTGGGTATCAGTCACTTCAAATCTGGCTATGCAGAGAGTGAAAGACACGGCAGAATAGCAGGGATGGAGGGTGAGTGAAATGTATCTTCATTGGGAGTACTGAAAGAGAGCAAGTTTTTCAAAGTTGTTGCCGGTATCTCATGAAAACCCAGGCTGCTACCATGGTGAGGGCAAACACTGGCACCAGCACCATAAATATGAGAATACCACTTGGGTCCCCTTCACCTCGATGTCCTATAGGTCCATTCTGCACCTGTAACCTATGCTGCACTTTGAGAGACACAGCATAACCTGCATTACGAAAGAGGTCTACAGCATTCTGGTACAGCAGGTTCTTTAGGTCTTGGCCATTTACTGAAAGGATCTTATCACGCTCCTGGAGCCGCCCATCCAGGGCCGCAGCCCCATTTTCTTTGATGCGGCTGACGTAGATGCCACTGTCGTTGGAGACATACTGCTGATCTGTCCCACCTACGATATTGAAGCCCAGCCCTAAGGGTCCTCTGGTAAGACTGATCTCTTCCTCAGCGACCAAATAAACCAGTCTTCCGTTCATGTTTTACAGCTCCTAACTTGAATTTTTATAATTAAAAATAAATCTAAAGAAAATGAATCTACTAAACTTGATTTTCTCAAAATGTCCTGTGCTTTTTCTGAATATGATAACTGGTAAATTATTGTTAAATAATTGAAAAACTGTTCTTCCAATGGTAAAAATAAAGCCAAGTAAAATCAGTATATACAATTTGTTCTTTACAAAATTCCTCTGCAAATTTGGCAACCTTCTGATGTATTCGGGGACTAGCAAAGAGATAGGAGTCTCCATGTTGGGCCATGTGTGAGCCAAATAATATGGAACAGAAATAATGAATAAGCAGAAGAGACTGATCAGAAAAGATGGAAGAGAGCAGATGCACAGACACCAGCAGAGACACCAAGGGCGGTCAGTCACTAGACCTATCTTCATTGTGGAATTTTCCACTCTCAGTTCCCAGCCATGGATTTTTCTAAAATAACCCTCACATTCTTATAACTATTACTATTTTGCACAACCATACAGACTTGTTTTCTACGTTTACACAGTTGTTTTTGCCCCCACTGCCTTATCTTCTCCACTTCCTCTCCTTCCCCAAATGATTTCATAAGTAGAGTTCTGCATTTTTTCCACTTTATGTCATGAATCTCTTTCCAGGTGAATATATGTGGATCTACACATGGCTGCATAATGTTCAATGTGAAAGTTACATCATTTAAACAATCCTTCTGCTATTGATGGGGATTTAGGTTTCTAGGTTTTTACTTTTACAAATAGTGCTTCAGTGACTACCTTTGCGCCTATATTATTTCACATTTACCTTATTATTTCAGTAGGATAGAGTTATATAAGTGATAGTGATGAATCAGAAGGTCTGTATTAAGATACTACTAAGTTATCTGCACAAAAGGTTGTCCTTATTTTCGTTCTCACCAACATTGCATAGAAGAAACTATTTCCTTGCATTCTCATCATCACTAGAAAGCATTTTTTTTTTTTTTTTTGAGACTGAGTTTTGCTCTTGTTGCCCAGGCTGGAGTGCAATGGCAGTGGCACAATCTCGGCTCACTGCAATCTCCGCTTCCCGGGTTCAAGCGATTCTCCTGCCTCAGCCTCCCAAGCAGCTGAGATTACAGGCGTGTACTGCCACATCCAGCTAATTTTGTATTTTTAGTAGAAACAGGATTTTACCATGTTGGTCAGGCTCATCTCAAACTCCTGTGATCCACCTGCCTCAGCCTCCCAAAATGCTGGGATTACAGGCATGAGCCACTGTGCTTGGCTGAAAGCATCACCTTTTTAGTGTTTGACAATCTGAGTCCCTAGACTCCTCTCCTTCACATACTCTGGGCCTGACTCCTTTCCCCCATTCTCTTCCTCCCTCTAACTAAAGAAAGGTAATTAGATGACAGCCTAAGGCGTTACTCTTTTATGAACTTGGAAAGATCATCTTTATAACCACAGAAGTATCCAAGGCCCCAAAATACAGCTCTCGTGGTAGAATGATAGTGTGGCTGATTCTCTCTGGGACCCCCTTAGCATACATCTGGATTCAGTTTGGTTTAGTTCTGAGACCGGCCCTGACTGTGCGCCACCTGCCCCTGTCAAAGGGATTCTAACACACACATTCCTGGACTTTTTTCTAAATGGGATATGGAGTAAAGTACCAACAGCCATTCTCCATGAAAGATAACACTGGGTCAACTTAATTTAGAAAAAACCTTCTCCTTAATTTCCTTTTAAAGAAATTTTAGTTTATGGTTTGCATTTTTATAATATACATAGCCTCTAGTTCTTTTTGGAATAAAACAGGGTCCAAATAAGCAAACAGCACATAGAAGAAAAAAGAAGCCAGGCTAAATGAGGGAACCTGTAGAAGATTCTGCTTTCCACAGGTGCTTCTCCACTTGATGTTCCATGCGTAGCCAGCACAGGTTCCCTCTCGTGTAACTGAGACTCTTCCCAATCCCTCCAGACTCTGGAGCACAAACTGCAGATCTGCAGCTGACACAGCAGCGGGAAGGCCTGCACTCACAGAGGGGTGGCAAACAGCAGAAGTCACAATTCACAAACTGGCCAGATGTGGTGGCTCACGCCTGTAATCTCAGCAATTTGGGAGGTCGAGGCGGGCGGGTCACCTGAGGTCAGGAGTTTGAGACCAGCCTGGCCAACATGGTAAAACCTCGTCTTTACTGAAAATACAAAAATTAACTGGGCATGGTGGTGCATGCCTATAATCCCAGCTACTCTGCAGGCTGAGGCAGGAGAATCCCTTGAACCCAGGAAGCGGAGGTTGTAGTGTCCAGGATCATGCCACTGCACTCCAGCCTTGGTAACAGTGAGACTCCATCTCAAAAAAATAATAGTAATAAAATAAAATAAATTCACAAACCAATTTCATCTTTAAAGTACATGAAATGTGTACTATGTATTATCACTTGTAGACTCTATGTCCCCTTCCAATATAGTAAAAATAAAATTTGCATTCTACTTATGCCAAGAATTTATATATTTCCTGGAAATAAAATATAAACAATTTTATACATTTCAAAATAATAATAGACAATTATTTTTAAAAATTACATGAGTAATGTACCTCAAACTCTGGCCTTGGATTGAATATTTTTAATATCAATTCACAAATATCAAATATCAGTTGATGTTTTCATATCAATTCATTTTGATATTAAAAATAAAATCATTTTAATGTCAGAGATGTTGAGTGTTAAAATGATCTTTTAATATAAAAATCGATTTTGATTAAATTAATAACAATATTAATTTGTATGTCTTTGAAAATACGGATAACCTGTAGGTCATGAATATAAAAGAGAAACAAACATTTGAGAATGTCACTGGTATAATGGATAAAGCAGTGACGAAAACATAAAAATGTCATTTGCCCTGAATAGTTTAGCTTCATGTTACTGACATACTCTCAATTATGTAAATTATAAGAGAAATACTACTAAAAAGGAGTATGCCAAAATGTTTATTATAGTTGTCTAGGTTAGCCCTGTCCAGCTGATAAATAATGTGAACCACATATATAATTGTATGCTTTCTGGTAGCTATATTTTAGAAAGAAAACAAAACCAGGTAAAATATTTTAATAGTAATAAATTGCATATAATCTCTTATATTCAAATGTTATATTTTGACATGTGACACTAGTCACATTTTAAGTGCTCAGTAGCCACATATGACTCATGGCTATCATACTGATTAGTACAGACTTAGATAATTAAATTATAGATGTCTTTTAAAATCATATTCCAATTCTCAATTTTTATATTTTAATATTATTGTTATTGTTTGTGGCTATCACAGTAAGTAATAAATGCTTATTTTTTTAAATGCATGTATTAGAGAAAGTTTTGACTTATGAAAGTGATAATTTCAACTGCCTTTAAAAAACGGCTATAAAAATTGTTATAAAATTTTGCAGACTTTTAAAAATATTATTTGTAAATGAAAACAATCAAAATAAATGATGTTAGTTTTGGATGGGTGAATATTTCCTAATCTATTAAAAAGAAGGATTTGAAACAACATTGTGATTGGCTATTAATTGACCCTTATATGGCATATATTAATATATATGCGTGTGTCACTTTAATATATCACATATTTACTTATGTCTCAAATAAATAATTAATGTATTTGCACGTATCAATAAGTAGTAATTCTCAAGTGAAACAACATTTAACACTTTATAACATTATACATATATGTGTGTGTATACACCAATATTTTAAACTTTTTTCATATACCTTTGAGAGTATGTCCATAAGCTTGAATGTCAAAGCTGCCACTTAGAGGTGGAGATGCAGCTTGAATTCTTTGAATATGAATTTTTGACTCGCCTGGCCAATTATTTCCTCTGTAGACACACTCGTTCTCTGTCTCATGTGTGATTATCTAATTTCCAAAATAAATATTGATAAAATGATTAAACTTAAGAATGGCTTACATGATTTCTATTCAATCATGGTACAATCCTGTGACATGACATAAATGAGCCTCATGTATTCAGGATTCTTCAGAACATTAAGGAGTGTCACATAAATCAACACAGGCCATACCTATACAGCTGCAATAATGAGGCCAAAGTCAACTCAGTCATCTGTGCAGCAATCAGCTGGAACTGCAGTAATACCTCATTAATTCAGAATGCACCCTCCATCACTCAAGGAACAAATATTTATTGAGCAGGCACTCTGTTCAAGGTACAGTGCTAATCACGGCAGAGAGGCAAAGGAGCATGAGATGTGGTCCTGGCTATTAAAAAACTAAAACAATTTTTTCAAAAAATACTACATGGAGTCTTGAAAAGTTAACCAACAATTTAAGAAAGTTTATGATCTATACAGTGGCTGACCCAGGCTAACAAAAATACTTGCGCAATGTTCAGTGCTCATCAATTGACAAAAGCAGCACATGCTATAGAAATTCACAGATTGTAACCCTAATAGTGAAAATTATATTCCCCTGTGTTTGATCCCTTATAGTTATCTGTTACTACTGTAAAATTTAAAACGATAAGCCTTCTAGCCCAAAGAATGAATAAACATTAGTGCTAAAAGATATAAGCAAGAATGTTCCTAGCAGCTATATTCATAATAGTCCCAAGCTGGAAAAAATGCAAAAGTTGTTCAATAGAATGGATAAATTATGGTATACTTATACTATGGAAAAATGTACAGCAACCAAAGAGAATGAAACTACAGTATATGCAGTGTGAATCTCACAAAATTAAATGAAAGAAGCTGGATTCAAAGCAGTACACACTGTATGATTCTATTGATATGAAGTTTAAGAACAATCGAAAATAATTAATGGTAGTAGATGTCAAAAGAGTGGTTATTGGGATGAGGAGTGAGTTTAAGAAAGAAGAGAGGTTCAAGGAATGTACTTGGGGAGCTAATGATTATCTTGATCTGGGTGTGATTACATGAGTGTATCTACTTTGTAAAAATGTGTTGAATTCAGCAAGGTTATAAGATACAAGATAAACACACAAAAATCAGTTACATTTCTATACACAAATAATGAGCATATGGAAATCGAATTTAAAAACACAAGACCATTTACAACTGCTTGAAGAAAATGAAACACGTATATAAATCTCACAAAATATGTACTAGACCTGAACTGAAAATTGCAAAATGCTGATAAATGCAATAAATGAAGACCTAAATATGCTAGTGAAGCACAAAGAAGACAAATAAATGGAGAGACATACTGTGTTCATGGATTGGAAAACTCGATATCACAATGGTGTCAATTCTTTCCAAAACAGTCTATAGATTTAATGTAATTATTGTCAAAATACCAGCAAGGTTTTTTTGTAGACATAAATAATCTTATTCTAAAATTTATATGGGAAGGCACAGGACCTCGAATAGCTAAAACAATTTTGCACAAGAAAAATAAAGTGAGAAGAATCACACTACTCAATGTTAAGCCTAACTATTCAGATACAATAGTCAAGAATGTATGGTGTTGGTGGAAGGACTGACATATAGACCAATGGAAAGAATTGAAAACTCGGAAATACACCCACACAAATATGATTTTTGACAAAGGTTCCAATGTAATTAAATGGAAGAAAGATCGCCTTTTCAATAAACGGTGCTGAAACAATTGAAGGCATAGGCAAACAAATGAACTTCAACCAAAAATCACATCTTATAAATAAAAATTAACATAAAATGGATCATGCCCTTAAATATAAAATGTAAACCTGTAGAATTTTTAGACAAAAATAGAAAAATCCTCAGGACCTAGAGCTAAGTAAGTTCTTAGACTTGAAACCAAAAGTACCATTCAAAAAAGAAAAAACAAATGAGAAATTTGGCCTCATAAAACTTTTCAAACTTTGTTCTGTCAAAGACCTTATGAAGAAGATGAAAAGGCGAGGTACAGTCTGGGAGAAAATATTTGCAAACCACATATCTGACAAAAGAATTACACCTAGACATTTCACAGTAGAAGATATGTAGGTGGCAAATAAGTTCATAAAAAGATGTTCAACATCATTAGTCATTAGGGAATATTAATTAAAATGAAAATGAGCCATCACTACACACCCTACCAGAATGCCTAAAATTAAAAATAGTGACATCACCAAACACTGGCAAGATTGTGCAGAAACTGGATCATACACTGCTGGTGGGAATCTAAAATGGTACAACCACTTCATAAAAAAGTATGGTAGTTTCTTTAGAAACTATGCACATTCTTATCATACAACCCTATAATTGCACTGTTGGGAATTTAACCCAGAAAAAAATGGAAACTTATGTCTCACAAAAGCCTATAGATGAATGTTCATAGCAGTTTAATTCATAATAGCCAAAACCAAGAAACAACTCAAATGGCCTTCAACGGGTGAGTAAACAAACTGGTACATCCATAACAGTAAATACACTCAGCAATCAAAATGAATAAATTAATAAACACAATTTGAATGATCTCAAGGGAATTATGCTGAGTAAAAAAAAGCCAGTATCCAAAAGCTATATATTTGTATGATTATATGACATCTGATTTCATTTTTGTAGCATTCTTGAAATGACAAAATTATTGAGAGAATGAATTTGTAGTTGCCATATATAAGTGAGTGCAGGAGGAAGGGAATGAGGGAGGTGGCTGTGACAGCATGGCTACAAAAAGGTAGCACAAGAGATGCTCGTAATAGAACTGTTCTGGTGGTGGTCAGATGAATCTACACCTGTGATAAAATTGTATAAGAACTACACAAACACACACACACACACACACACACACACACTCCTGGAAAAATCTGAATAACGTCAGTGGATTTTATCAGGTCAATTTCCTGGTTATGATATTGTGCTATATTATACAAAAAGTTATCATTGGGGGAAAATTGGTAAAGGATATTAAAAATAGTTCTGTGTTATTTCTTACAAGTGCATGTGAATCTACAAGTATGTCAAAGTTAAAGTTCTTAAAACAATTTATTGATCTATACATTTAACATATGCACATATTATTATATGTACCTGTCACTTGAATTTTCTTAAAAGGCCACAAAAATCTAAGTCCCTTATTCTTCAATGTAACCTTTGATGAATACTTAAAGATAGAGGTTACAATTACCAATTAGTTTACTGAGAAATCTTGAAAAATGGGAGAATTTTGACACAGATGCTTTGAGACTACAAAGCCCTAAATTAGTTATTATATTTTCTAATAGAGCTAAGAGTAAAGCACTGGAAAGCTTAGATGCTAATCTTGAAGATATTAAGAGTAAATCATTGGTCCAGGATGGGATAAAGGCAACTGTTTTGGAGTTTTTATAATTTTTCAGTGATTTCAATCATAAAATTGTTTACTTTGCAAAAAGTTTTCTGCGAGGCTGTAATCCAATTACAATGGTTAATGATTATTTAATCTTTAATCTTGAGCTTATACTTGTTTTTGGTTTGTGGTAGGAAATTATATTAACTCATTGAATATTTTTATAGAAATTAAAATTTTAAATTTTTCATATTGTAATATTTAATATTATTTATTATAAATGTAAAGAATTGTTCAGGTCCTTCTGGAATTATGAAAAACCACTTCTTTCTTCCCTTGTATAAATTTTCATACAAGCAAAAATAAATGGTGTTTATAACAGAAAACAATTTAAAAGCATAATGCAGAATCTCAACTTTCCTTTCAATAATATCTGTTTAAGGAACTTTGTTGGAAGAGACCATAACTTCTTCTTTTAAGTCCACAGAGAAAACTCTACTTAAATCTGACTTTGTTTTTTAAGGATATTTTTTCCTGTTTTCCATTCCATTGACATATTTCTTAAAGAATTTTTTAAATACTTAAAGTCCATCTTCATGTTCCAAATCTTCATATAACCTTAGAATAGTTAGTTGTCTTTTCCTATTAAAAGATATTCCATCTGTATGTTGGCTATTTAAAAAAATTAAAAATAAAATTCACTACATAAAAAGTAATGCAAAATTCTAGGCTTACCTGCCCAAAGCTCACAGCCATCATGGGTATATTGTAACTGCAGTTGTATGAAGTCATGGTGACAGAATATTGGATTGTCATAGTTGGCCCATTTGTTTTGGTCCGATTCACCTGAAAGTGCTCTAAGAATATTCCTTTATTTGCTAATGCAGGAAGTCTTCTCTTGGGCATTTCTAAAGAATATAAATAAAAATATTAGGTTGGTGTAAATGTAATTGTGGTTTTTGCCATTTAAAAGTCAACCTAATAGAGAGGAGATAAAATTGTATTGCTTCTGTTGCTAAAAATAAAGTCATCAAATAATAACAATATTGTCATGACATAAAGTATTTAAAATCAAATATTAGAAAGAAGACCTGAAGGCAAGTAGTTTGTGAAGCTTTCTGAACTTTCAGTTTTATATTGTAAAGTTTATGTCTTTTGACATATGAACCCTATCAAATAAAAACCAAACATTTAAAAGCGACCAATCCCTGGGTTTCCTCCAGCCTTCTTTGGGTAGCTAGCTTTGTTCTGTTCTAGGTGGTGCTCACTAGGATGTGTGCTTCATGAGAGCAGGACAAGGACTGTCTTCTTCATTGCTGTTTTTTAGTACTTGATACAATACCTGACACATAGTAGGTGCTAAGTGAATATTGTTTAATGAACGACAACATTTATCCCAGCACAATCCATCTGTCTTATACATTTTCTACCAATCATAATGTAGGTCTGGTGACAGCAGATTCAAAAGGAGTGACAATAAAGTAGTAGCATTTACATTTTTAAAAAAAATCAGTTAACTCACCGCCTTGCACTTGAAAGAAATTCCAAAGAAAAGGATTCTAATGTTCCTCTCAAAAATGGGAAAGTCACTTTTAAGGTGACTGGAGTTAGGTTAATTTTTTAAAAGATGGTAGAGTTTAATTTTTATTATTATTGCATCTAACAAATGTCATGTCTATTAACATGACTAGAAACACAATGCTAACACCATTGAAATGAAGGTTTCATTTGTAGTATTATTAATTATCACTCTTAAGTCTGTGGAAAGTTTCAAGTCAATCTTAGTAGACAGATGTCAATCTCAATAGTTGCATTTTGGGAATAGATCTCTCTCGTGGTAGTTGGTTTCTCAAAAATAAAAAAAAGCAAAATGAAAATGTTTGACATAGTATATTTATCCATAAACAAAATCCTGGACTAGAAAGCAAATTCTTGCTATTGTGAGAAAGTTTTCATTAAGGATTCGTTTATCCTTGGAATAACCACCTTGCACTATTCATTACAAAATAAAATCATAATATTATTGAGATAAAAGAATGACTCACTAATATTTAGAGATTAATGTTTCTATCCATACTACAGAATATAAAATTAATTTCCTTGGTAAGATTTTACTATATTTAGATTACGGTAGAGATAAAATGATACAACATACCATCCAATGTTGAGATTGTAGCTGTTTGTCCAATGTACACTACATCCACATAGAAGGATTGTGATTCTGATGCTTTCTGTAAACTAATCCTTTGAAGAGAAACATTTGTCCCAGTGTACTTTGTTCTTATGAGATCCAGAATGTCTATGCAAGTGTAAGTCCAGCTGAAATATGGTTGATTAATTTGTTGTATAGATCAGTGGTAATGTTTAAGCAAATATACTTTAAAAAGCATTAAAATTTTATAGAGTAAAATATTTTTTTCCCCACAAGAAGACCATCAAGGGAGCTTTATTAGCGCAGACAAGCAGCCATAACAAGGCACAGCAGGCAGAAACTTACAGTGGCAGTAAAAGATTGAGCATTGTATACAAATATAGGCTTTCTTTTATTTGTAGCCTTGTCAGTAGCCATAGGAATGTAAAATAACATTGTGTAACAACAAGTAAGGAAACTAAGAAGCACAGGCATTGGTGTAGAGCACATTGACAAAACAAGACACAAGAATGGAGTCAACAATTTTAGTGAACAATACCAGGCATAGAACAGTAAGTTCCGTCCACTGCTAAGAAGCAAAACTGGAACTTGATAACACTTCCAGGAAAGTTCCCTGGAGTAGCACTGTTCATTGTTCTAAGTGCTAGACGGGTATTATTTGTAGATATAAATGGTTGCACAGTATCTTTTAAATGTAAAACTCAGATTCAGATTTTTCATTAAATCGTAACTGCATTGGAATCTCATAAATTACAGTTAAGCATTAAAGCTGTAAAAGTCTGTAACACGGATATAAATATTTCCATTCAAATAATTAAATATAGTTTAACAATAATCTTTCATCAGCTACCACTGTAGTTGTTACTGACTAGTTTGTTTGGGCACCTTATAGTCCCATTTTCTTCAGGGTTCATAAACTCATCATGGGATCCACCTCTAGCTCATCAAAGATTAGACTACACATATCAGTTTTAGAAAGTTGTATGCAGATGACATTAAGTTAAAGTGCTCTTTAAATTAAAAAAGTATTTAGGGCCTCAAAGTAGAATTGTACAACTAACGATACAATTCTAAAATTTTTAAAACCACAACTTAGAAAATTTGGCATACTGAACAGGACCTTTTATAAGGGAAAAGGAGACTGCAAATGATATCAAAACTGAACTGCACACTGTGCCTTTGTGATTAGATAATTCCATTTTTTTGAAGAGAAAGGCAGACTGTTTTTAGATTTTAAAACTTGATGTACAACAAACCACTTTTTGGAAGGTTGTAGAACAATTTTGGGAGGTGGGAAATGGCACTTTTAACACCAACAGTGTACTGAAAACAACAAATACTAATACATCTACTTGATCCAGGTGGACTGTCTGACCTATATTAAAGCAGATCTAGAAATATTTGTTAGAGGCTGGATGTGGTGGCTCATGCCTGTAATCCTAGCCCTTTGGGAGGCCAAGCTGGGTGGATCACGAGGTCAGGAGTTCGAGACCAACATGGTGAAACCCTGTCTCTAACTAAAAATACAAAAAATTAGCTAGGTGTGGTGGCACACGCCTGTAATCCCAGCTACTCAGGAGGTTGAGGCAGGAGAATTGCTTGAACCTGGAAGGTGGAGGTTGCAGTGAGCCAAGATCACACCATTGCACTCCAACCCTGGCAACAGAGGCAGGGCTGGCTCAAATCCTGGCATTGCATCTGCCTATGTTAGTGCCAACAAAGGATGTCCTCTTCTGAGTCAATAATTCCTCTCATGGATTGGAAGAATTAATATTGTTAAAATTAATATTGTTAAAATTAATATTGTTAATTATTATTAAAATCATATGGTTCTGTGCAAACATCATGTATAGCATGTATAGATTTCAGGCATTATTCTCTCTCTCTTCTTTGAAGTCCACTTCAAGTTCTATCAAACTTCAGTATCTAATGAACTTTATGTAAACAAGAATTTTTCTTTCTTTACATTCTATGGAAACATGTGTAGATATTATACTTGGGACAAGACATCAATCATCATCTTATTGATGCTTATTTCAAGAACCTAAGGAATATATGAAGCAGGGCTTTTGTGTTTCCTGAAGAATTTTTTGAAAATCTTAATGCCCTTATTAAAGTTTTTCCCTCTGACAAACACCTGTTGTACTATAGATTCCTACCTCATGATTAAAGAGATACTGACACCTGTAGTTAAGCTTGGTCTACAGATGCCATCACTTTATCCATTGATTGACCAGAGTATCTGAAGGGAATTAGGTTCATATGCTCAGGATCTGATGCCAGAGATACATACTTCAAATATTATGCTGATGTTTTATATTAAAAACGAAAGACTATGACTTCCTACACACACACACACACACACACACACACACACCCCTTTTTTCTTTTTTTTTTTTTTTCAAGACAAGGTCTCATTCTGTCACCCAGGCTGGAGGGCAGTGGCACAATCTTGGCTTACTGCAGCCTGGATCTCCCAGACTCCAGCAATCCTCCACTGCAGCCTCCTGAGTACCTGGGACCACAGGTGTGCACCACCACGTACAGCTAATTTTTGTATTTTTTGTAGAGATGGGGTTTTGCCATGTTGCCCAGCCCCCTCCTTTTTTTTTTTTAACATAAGGTCATTCCAGTTCCACAGGAAAGATAACACTGATATGCTCCCACCCACCTGCCTGGTCCCATCTTTGTCACTTTTCTGCCACTGTCCCAGTGAACACAACTGATTTCCTCCTGATAGAGTCTGGGGACCTAGCTTTGCTGGAGCACCTCCAGGTCTTCGCCCTGGCTGTCTCCCACTTTACACATCTTATCCTCTAAGATATAGTTTTTAAAACCTTTAACAAACAAGGTTTCCCTTCCAGTCCAACATATGTCAGCAATTTTTAGAGTACATGAATTTCTAAAGTTATGAATTGGGAACTGGTTGATGCATTTTGAAAATAGTGTTGGGGGCCAGGCATGGTGTCTCATGCCTGTAATCCCAGCACTTTGGGAGGCCTAGGCAGGAAGATTGCTTGAGCCTAGGAGTTCAAGACCAGCTGTGGCAACATGGCAAGATCCACTCTCTACAAAAACCAAAAATTAGCTGGGTGTGGTGGTGCACACCTGTAGTCCCAGCTACTTGAGAGGGAGGCTGGTGTGGGAGGATCACTTGAGTCCAGAAGATGAAGGCTGCAATGAGTTGTGATGGTCCCACAGTACTCCAGCCAGGGTGACAGAACCAGACCCTGCCTCAAAAAAAAAAAAAATAGTGTTAGGATTATGTAGAAAACAGGACAATTGAAATTGCAGATTTGAGGAGCAGCTTTTGCATCAAGAAACATTCCCCCATCAAGACTGCTGTTTCTTCCTATCTAACTACTCGACTCTCCATTAACATCTTGCCTGTTTTTATTTATTGTCTTTGTCTTATTTATGGTAAACATTTGGTTCTATTTCCAACTTTGGATGATTTTCTCACTCCCTCTGTCTGGGTGTCATGAGGAGACGCTGGTTCTCCCTCACACTTGTTCCACACATGGCAGTTCTGAGTTACAGAGTTCTATTCTATGATGGGAAGAAAAATAGTGCTCTTCATATCTTATTATAATAGAATAATGTTCTCCATATCTTATAAAATGATGGAAACTTACATGACATGTATTAAAGTATCATATAAACTCTATATAGACCCATATAAAATAAAGATTGTGATGTAGCTGTAACAGAAAAAAAGCAAATAAAAAAAGAAATCTTTTCAAGATATGGAGATCCTATTATGGTTATTTTTATGAGATAAATTTTATATGAAAATAAACTTCAAAAATTGTAGAGAGGAAATGTTCTATGTCTTCAGTGGAGTAATGGTTACATGGCCATATACACATGTTAAAACTCACTAAATTGTGCACTTAAAAAGAGTGAATTTTACTTTATGTACATTATACTTTAATAAACAACAACAATTTATGGGGAGTACTTTATAAAATAGAAAGCTGTGTGTCTCTGTGTATGTCTTCATTATTACTTCTATTGTAAATGAAATTTTTGCATGTACCATGTATGAAAATGCAGTCACAACTGACATAAATTTCAGAAGACATAAAAATTAATAAAACCCCCAAAATAATTATATAGAACTAAATTGTGTTTAAGGGCATGACAGTTGTAGTCATTAAATAGCTTTCTCTAGGTTCATTTTGTTTCTTCCTTTATGTTTCTCTATTTGCATTTCTATGTGTCTAATTTTTGGTATAGCAAGCATTATTTCAAAATATCTCTATTCCCTTTTTTTTCAGTGATCAAACTATAACAACTATATTGTGATAAGTCTGTCTCTACCTTCCAGCAACAACTAGGGACATTGTTAGATTTAGTAATATATAATTTAAATTCTAAAGTTTACCATTGTTTTGTCTTTTTATGGTTATGGGTGATTATGACATGACCAGTTGTTATTTTCATAATCTATAGATTTCTTTAAAACACGACTATTTCTGTTGGATGTTCATGTGTAGAATAGGAAAACTACAGTTACATCCATTGTGCATGTGATTTGCCATCATCTCCCCAAACAGACCAAAACAAAAACGTAAAACCCCAAGAAATGGATTTGTCTTATCTTTGTAGTGTATATACCATGGTATAACTTAATTTTCAAATTCATAGCGTAACTTACTTGTTTCCATGAGCAAAGTCGTATGTAAATTGTATATCGGTGTTTCTAGTAATCTTGCTATTGTCTTGGTACTGGAATTTTAGACCAATATAATTTGCCAGGAATCCTTTGTATGCTAAACATAACTACATAAAAATATGAAAATCATTGGTAACAATATGTTACCATTACATTGTTTTGTAACAATTCAAATAAATTCAAAGTCAATAAATATTTATTGGGCATTTTCTACATAAAATGTACCAGAACACAGAGAAAGAAATGATTAATTTCAGCCAGTTAGCTGCGGAAGAATTGGAAAAGATTTTATAGACAAAGTGATGTTGAGGTGACCTTACAATTAATAATAATTATCTATTATTTTTAGGCATAGTGTCCTTTAAAACTGCAAACAATTCACTCTCTGTGGAGATGAGTTATGTACTAACTCTAAGCTACTCAGCAAATTTAAAAGTCCAATGCACATAGGAAAGAAGAGAGGTAAACATCCAGGCAAATTAAATGGGATGTAAATATCGTTGAACATTTAGAGATAGAGATCAGTGTCACTGTAAAATAGTAATTAAATACCAATTTTAATGATCCCCAAGTCCTTAAGCATGCCAAATATATTAAGAACTTTGAATTTTAGGATAGATGCCACAATTTGAGAATTTTAAAATAAGAGAAAGGGTGAATCTATGATTAACAGTGTCAAATGCCCTCATTAAAACTGCCATCTCCTGTGCTCCTAATTTGGTTTCACTTCTCTCTGACCGGATACCCAAGATCACCCTACGATGGCTAGCCATTTTTCTTTCTTCTCAATTAATGAATAAAAATGAAGAAGCTTATACATTTTTAATTATTTTGGTATTTAAACTTGTGTGCAAATAATTTTTTCTGAATTAAAAGAGAAATATAATACATGATATGTGGTGCTATAAACATATATATATAGTATACATTTATTATTTTGAAAATCCTCAGAAGAAACCACAAGCACCCAGAATTTACACTACAGTGCCTGTTACAATATGACATACTATTCATATGGCAAGCATTTTTGTTTGTCTTAAAATTTCATGAAATTTTATTACCAAGGTATGTTCCAGATTCAATTAGCATATCATTTTGTTGAGCTTACCTGATTATAAGGAAACAATAAAATGTCCCCATATGGTCGTCTGTTTGGTTTAACATCTGCTGAGTCAAAAAGGACAGCTGGGTTTTTCAGGGAATAACGACCACAGTAAGCATCAGTTTCAGCTGTCTTCTGCCCTCTGTTAATATGTTCCTACCGAAACAATAATATTTCAAATGAAAACATGATTTATTGTTCTGGTTTTCCCCCAATGTATGCACCCACACCATTCAAGGTTTAACCCAGATACCATTGTTTCCCCGATTACTTTAACTTGAGATGTTTTCTTCCTTGTCTGAAATCTAAAGTTCTCATTTGGATCCATAATTATATAATCCCTTATACCAGTATTTGACTAGTTCCCAAGTTCGACTTTTTTCCTTACATTATGAGCTCTTTACGGGTATTTATTCATTCTTTCCATGAGTGTTTATGCAGTGTTTACTGTGTGTCAGGTTTCTGCTTGTTTGTGTGTTTGCTATTTAATCTTTAGGATTCAAGTGGTGAAGAACCCCATCCCTGTAAATAGAGACCATCCGTCTAAGACAAAGAAGCCAATGATGATCAAACTAAGGCTCAAGGGAGGCATCTAACTCACATAAAAGCATCAAGAAAGATGATCAGGGGAAGTGACAATGAGTTAAGTCTTTAAAGATAAATAGCAGTTGTTGGAATGGAAAAAAAGGTGTCAAAGGCACTGTGCAAATGGTAAAAAGAAAGTAGGGGCTTCAGAGACAGGCCAAAATTGTACAAAAAAGCAGAGGCGTGAGAGAGCATGGTGCTGGGAACGCAAACTGTTAAGGTTAGATGCAGCATGGAAATGCACGTGAGGGTAATGATGAGAGATGAAGTAGGTAAGGAGTAAAAGGTAAATTACAGGTGCCATCCTCATGGCTGCTAGTACTACATTCAAAATAGAACATAAATACACATATGTTTATTAAACGAAGCTAAAAAGGTCATCTATTAAATGGAAAGATTTTATCTCACTAATCTGCTCATGAAAAGTATCATGAGAGATATTTTTAAGGATTTATATTTATATCCAGGGTATTGATCTGAATTAAATAACTGGAGTATACATTTTTTATTCTTACAGTTTTCACTTGGAAATAGCAAATAGCTGACTTCCTGAAGACTTGAAAATAAGAATTAGAAAGCACATATTCAATTTTCTTCCTTTACTCTATATTAAAGAAAATATCTCATTCAGAAGGAAATAATGACTGGGCCGTGTACTAATTAACCAGAGTGTTATGTCAAAAAGCAAGAGAAGCAATTATATAAAACTACATAATACATAAAAACATATAATGCCCCACCATATATTATAATCTCTGAAGTCAATGAGAAGAAAGGATATACTGTGCATCCATGTTAAGAAAACATAAACCAAGGCTGGGCACGGTGGCTCATGCCTGCAATCCCAGCACTTTGGGAGGCCGAGGCGGCTGGATCACGGAGTCAAGAGGTCAAGACCATCCTGGCCAACATGGTGAAAACCCATCTCTACTAAAAATACAAAAATTAACCAGGCGTGGTGGCAGGTGCTTGTAGTCCCAGCTACTTGGAAGACTGAGGAAGGAGAACTGCTTGAACTCGGGAGGCAGACGTTGCAGTGAGCCGAGATTGCACCAACACACTCCAACCTGGTGATAGAGTGAGACTCAATCTCAAAAAAAAAAAAAAAAAAAAAAAAGACAGAAAAGAAAAAGAAAACACAAGCAAAATGACATGATTTGGATCTGTGTCCCCACCAAATTGCATGTTGAAGTGTAATCCCCAAAGCTTGAGGTGGGGTCTGTTTGTAGTTGACTTGACCATGGGTGTGGATTTCTCATGAATGGCTTAGCACCATCCCATCTGTGCTGTTCTCATGACACTGAGTGAGTTCTCACAAGGTCTGGTTGTTTAAAAGTGTGTGGCACCGCCCCACTCTTTTCTCTTGCCTTTGACCAAGCCAATTCACGTGCCTGTTCCCCCTTTACCTTCACCATGATTGAGAGTTTCCCAAGGCCTTCCAAGAAGCTGAGCAGATGCCAGCATCATGCTTCCTATACAGTCTACAGAACTGTGAGCCAATTAAATCTCTTTTCTTTCTAAATTACCCAGTCTTAGGTATTTCTTTATAGCAATGCAACAATGGCCTAATACACAAAATAAACAAAAACACTACAAATCTTACCTTTGCTCAGCTTTCCTACTTTCTAGTAAGAAAATTCATGAGTAGTAAAAATTTTTTGACAAACGAATCATAGAAGGCACTACCAATAGCACCTACCAACAGCCCTTACAATAAATGTATAACAAAGTCATTTTTGCAATTTGATTGTGAATGACTAAGTTATTAATGCTACTTCAAAAAAGAAATTATAAAATTTCAAACCATTATATAAATTATCATTTGGTTAGTTTCACAGTTTATTAAATATTTCCTACCAGATTAAAATCAGTTTCATAGTCTCTGAAGTATTTCACAACAAATCCTTCTTCAAAATTTGCAATTTGTGGTGGACACTTACTGCTAACCATTTCTTCCACTGCTCCCTGAAACTAAATTAACAATATAAACATTAGTAACTTCTTTTCATGAAAAGTTAGAACACTAGTAATCCTACTCCTGATTCTACTAATTAGTTCTAATAGAACATTTTCGTAATTCCCATACTTTAGTCATGATTATGAGTTAACTTTCTAAATAATTTTAAGAGTGATAATTTTAGTGGCCAATGAGTTTTCAAAACTTTTATTCTAGAATAACAATAGTTACATAGAATTGGCTAATATTAGCCATACTTAGTTATTACATAAGGCAGACATATTTGTTTAGTAGCTTTTTAAAGAGAGCAATGAAGCAAACCTAAATTAATTAGTACCCAATTAGATAGATTCCAAATAAATAATTTTTCCAACTAACTCAAAAGTAACTGGGAAAAAAAAAAAAAAGATACACTCCAATAGATTCTGGCCAACATGGTGGAACCCTGTCTCTTTTAAAAATACAAAAATTAGCTGGGCATGGTGGCGCACGCCTGTAGTCCCAGCTACTCAGGAGGCTGAGGCAGGAGAATCACTTGAACCTGGGAGGCGGAGGGTTGCAGTGAGTGGAGATCACACCACTGCATTCCAGCCTGGTGACAAAGCGAGATTCTGTCTCAAAAAAGATTAGATGCAAATGCTGTAAGCTTGTATTTATAATTATTCAAAAATAATAAATTATTGAAGATTATGCAGAAATTAGCACATATTCACAAGTCTCCTATAATTTCCAGATCAATTTCTCCAGCAAAGCACAGAAATAATTGTCACTTAGAATTAAGGGCTTGAGACAATATATACTCTTTAATCTGCAAACAAATGTTAACTTAAATTCATTGTCCAGATAAGTTGTCAAAATGTTGTAACTCACAAGCATTCTTTCTTTTTGAACAGCTGCCCCCTATAGAGGTACATTAGACCCTGTTGGCACAGACCTAAAAACTCCCCTTTCCTTCTCTTGTCTTTGGAATATTTCCTCCCTTCTCTCCTCACTATGGGTAGGCTCCAACCTATCACGCCAAATAGAAGAATGTATTACTCCTCCTTAAAGTGTTCTTTATAAAAGGTTGACATTTAAATGGTGTTCTGTTTCATAAAATAATAGGATATTTAACCAACACTTTATAGCTAAGCTTTTATTGCACTACATCTCTCAAGGAATTTCTGATTTTGCAGGATAATAAATTGGGTTTTGAGTGAAGAACAATGCCCGTGTGGTTAGAGGGACTCAGAGCTTCTACACATAGGCAGGGCAAGGGTTTGGAACCTTTGATATATGCCTTGTTTGGAAAAAGGGGTGGCTGCACTAGGTTGACTCTTAGTCTCCTTTCAGATAAAAGTGTTCACAGTATATAAATTATGGTGAGTCGATCAGGGGATAAATAGTTTGCAGTGATTTTTTTCAAGTAATATCTCTTTCTCATTTGTCTACAAATGGCCCATGAATGATGTGAGAGGGTGCAGGGAAAATGCGTGGTAGAAACATTCCCACAGCATACTTCAGCCTCTGATGACCATGGAGTGAGTGGCTTAGAAGCGATCCCATCCCAATTCAGTGTGAATGTCTCCAAGTTGGGTTTTCCTTTGGTTTGTTCTGTAATATCCAGTGTGACGTTATTCCCTTCAACTACTTCATAACCAAGCAGATCAAAATCTCCTGAAATTAAGTGCCAAACAGAATTTGTAGAAGTTAACTAATAAAATGCCTATATATAAAACTACAAATACATATTTTTATATATATATATATATATATATATATATATTAAATAGACACTCAAATGTAGCCAAATTGGTTTCATTTGGTGCTCCACTATCACAAAAGAAGGAAGAATGGGGACGATGTAGATCCTTAAATTTGAGCAGATTTATCCATAGCATAAATGGCAAAACAGACAAAGTGCTATATATTTAAGGCACTGTTTCTATGCAAAAGGAAGTATTGTAAGATAAACAGACTGATGTATTAGGACCGTGAGATAAAGATCAATGGGCAGTAGGATATTCCAAAAATTCTTTTAGTTTTGTGCTAGTACCATTATTTTAGTGCAAATGCTCAGCTGAAATACTGCTGTTTTCTTTAGACATGAATAGGGCACGAAGATGAATTCCAGGAAACAATCTCTGACCTGTGAGGTTTGTTCATACCATGCCACTTAGTATGATAATCATTGACTTTGCCACTTCGAGAGGAATAAGGCCTGTCCTCAAATGTCTCTGTTCTTTGAAAGGATGCTCTACCAGTGGAATCTCACTGATCTTTTTGACCCTTTTTGTTGGGGAAAGTCTTAAAATCTGCCCAGTTAGGATTTGGGTACCATATTTCTTAAGGTGTCTGCTGAAGTCTTAAAATTTCTCTCTGATATATAAAAATACATCAGAAAGGATATTCATATGTTTATTCATAAGTATTTTGACAATCTAACTTTCGTACACTTTTTAAAACTTAAATTCATGTAAAATCAAATTCTTTATCCTCCACTCAACAATCAAATAAACTAAACAATTTCATAAAATGAGACACAAATATTGAAGTAACATTTTACTTACATGAATTGAAAAATAATGATTACCCAAAGAAAAGTAAACACACACACACACATAAACACACATTCAGGGACCCACTTTCTGGGCTAAATATACCAAATAGCCAAGTTAGTTGTGAAGTCTGACTTGAAGGCAGAATGTCTGTGTCAATATTTCCAAAAGTGTTTTGCGTAAAACAGTAACAGGAAGTTAATAGCTACTACTTGAAAAAAAAGATGGAGAGAAAAAATAAGTTTGCATTAAACACAGGTGAATTGACTTTTTTCTTTTTCCTTTTTTTTTTTTTTTTAATACTGCAGGACTCCTCAGGGATTTTAATATTCCAACGAGCTCTGCCAGTCTTGAAGGAAGACCCATGGTATACAGTGTCTCCCATGTGAATTTGACCACAAAATCCTTTCAGTAGGCAAGATTTGATCAGATGAGTGTCTCCTGGACAATATTGGTTTGCCTAAATTTTATTTTCAGAAAGAATATTTTCACTAGTTTTTACTAATTTATAAAGTAGGCTATTATATGGAAAATGCATTTGTAGTATGTATAGTGCATTTCTCATGCATTGGAGTTGTACATTCCTTGAAATACAACTAAAATTTAAATTACCATAGAAAAAAATAACCATTTAATTTCTGCTGACATTAAACTAAGTCTTTTTCTCTGTCATCTTATAGAACTTTTAGAGTGGCACAGGATATACATTTGTTTCCTACAAGTGCAAAATTAAATACAAGCTTACCTCTAGTTGATATGAATGTTACCGTGTAGATATTGCTCTGGAGATTCTGTGTTCTTGTTACTTGAACTGTGTCTGGTTTTATAGACCAGAGGTCATTCAAGGCTGATTGCAGTATGAATTCAGAAGCATCAGCAGGTAGGAAGACTTTGGATTGGATTAAAACAAACAAACAAACAAACAGAAAAGTTGAAATCTGAGCTACCGCAGCCAACACTGATGTCTTGTATTTACATTTTTAAAGCACCTACACTCTGTACCATGTAAGTTATCACTTAGAGAAATTGTATTTTGAAATTGATTCAAGTTCAGTAATATTGAGTATTTAATTTGTGATCTCTTTGAGGACAGGGCTGATATTTTATTGTTCTAATATTCCCACAGTAATAATCATTGGATTTGGCAAAGAATAAACAATCATCAATATTTACTGGTTAAAAAAATTAACATTAAGAGTGAAAGTTATATTTTAGGATTTGTTATAAAATATAAAAATGCGGCCGGGCTCAGTGACTCACACCTGTAATCCCAACACTTTGGGAGGCCAAGGCAGGCGAATCACAAGGTCAGGAGATCAAGACCATCCTGGCTAACTCGGTGAAATCCCGTCTCTACTAAAAATGCAAAAAATTAGCCGGACGTTGTGGTTGGTGCCTGTAGTCCCAGCTACTCGGGAGGCTGAGGCAGGAGAATGGCGTGGACCCGGGAGGCGGAGCTTGCAGTGAGCCCAGATCGCGCCACTGCACTCCAGCCTGGGCGACAGAGCAAGACTCTGTCTCAAAAAAAAAAAAAAAAA
>NW_012109142.1:709654-731750 GCF_000951045.1 Mandrillus leucophaeus
AAAAAAAACAAAAAAAGAAATGCAATGTTGTTTTTGTGTTTTAGCTGATAAAAGTTGGTGTTCCATACGCCTATCATTTAATTTAAAAAATTGAAAGACATGTTTACTTCTGTGCAATGATGAATTTAATTCCTTTAAAAATTTTTATTTTTATTTTAAGTTTTGGGGTAAATGTGCAGGATGTGCAGGTTTGTTACATATGTAAACGTAGATCATGGTGATTTGCTGCACCTATCAACCTATCATCACCTAGGTATTAAGCCCAGCATGAATTAGCTAGGTATTAAGCCCAGCATGAACTAACCTAATGCCCTCCCGGCACCGACCCCACCCCGCAACAGGCCCCACTGTGTGTTGTTCCCCTCCCTGTGTCCACGTGTTCTCATTGTTCAGCTCCCACTCATAAGTGAGAACATGTAGTGTTTGGTTGTCTGTTCCTGAGTTAGTTTGCTGAGGAAATGGCTTTAAGCTCCATCCATGTCCCTGAAAAGGACATGATCTTGTTCCTTTTTATGGCTGCACAGTATTCTATGGTGTACCACATTTTCTTTATCCAGTCTATCATTGATGGGCATTTGGGTTAACTATTCACAATTCCCATTTTCTTAACTTACACTTGTGAGTAACAGATATGTAAATTCCATGTGCATTTAGATATATAGTTATCATTATTGTTAGAAAATGATGGTATATGCCAGAAAGTTATTTGCATGGATGTTGTTTTCTATTCCAGTCTGAAGGCTTTTTGCCATAATATATTTTTCTGCTTCTTTGTCTAGCCTATCATCAAAACTATATTTTCTAGACAGTATGATTTGACTGGAGCAAATACTTTATGGCTACATCTATGCATGAACAGAAACAGTATCTCCCTTATTATTTATAACTTACCAGTTTTTTCCATATTATAGATTAATCTGTATTGGTAAGGTGAACATGAATTAGCTTCCACACAGGGGCTGGTTACCTTGATCTTCTGAACTTCATTAATTGCGTTAGTTGTTTCCCAGTTTTCTAATGTTATAACCTATTTTCCAATTAAAAAATATTTTTAATATATGAAAATTATATATACTTTAAAAGCATCATAACTCAGCTATTCAATGTTACTTTATTGCTCTATTTTACTACAAATGACAAGTAACAGCCTTTTTGGCTTATAATACAGATACTCAAAGTCATAATTCAATAATTGTCCATGACGACTTTCACCTAAAACAGTATCTTACCTAGTAAAATTAATAACCAAATTAAGATCCTGCCTTCGGACATTTACTTTCTGTAAGTGGAACTATAATCATAGCAAACCTGTACTTCCTGGATGATTGTCGACTGGGATTTGATAACTTGTTCTTCATTCACTGCATCTCCTGTTTGTTGTTCAGTATAAACATTTTGATACTGGTACAGTCCGACATCAACAAATGCACTTAATGTGTACTCCTGCAGCAAGATTTCAATATAATATCTGGAAAATAGAGTAACTAATGAATGTAACTTTTTTCCACAACACTTGCCATGAAATTATTTTAATGAATAAAATATCAACAATATTTTAAAAGCCTGCCTGTTAAATAACTTATATTGTAGTATCTCATATTTTAAATATTCAAATGTTAAAATTTTCATAGCAGTTTGCTAAAATAAAATGAATTATGTAAGGTATCTGCATTAGTAGAAAGTTGTTCTCATTCATAACCAATTCATTCAGCTTAGTCAATAAATATTTATTGAAGGCAATACTAGTTCCTATACTCAAGATCCTGAAAAATAACCCTGTCCCTGGCATATAGCAGAGACAACATGCAGAGGTTAAATATTGTAATGTTTTCAAGAAAATGTCAGGCTTAGACATAGCATATACTTTATACCTGAGGGGTTATATTTGTCAGGAATAAAGGTTCCTACTTTCATGTTCCTTAAATCTGGCTCCATTTGTAACTTGGGGAATAAAATATTGCCTCAGGAAACTTTTACTGGTCAGATTTACTATGGACCTCCAACTAGCTGGATGGGATTTTCACTTTATATTTTGAATTCCTGATTCTTGATGTCTCCTGCCCCTCATCCTGCTGGGTACCCAAGGTAATGCCTTCACTGAGCAGCTGTTACAGGAGAGTGCAAAACTACTGCTTCTCCTCTAAATCTCTAGCAATGTCACCATCGCTCACATCTTTGGAGAGGACAGCTGGGAGCTTCCCTAAACTGTCTCACATCACTCAACATACATTCTTATATAGGGAGAATCAGTATCCACAGTTCATGAAAGAGACTGAATGAGGGAAATTTATCATGTTTCATATGTGCAGAATGATGGGGTTCTGGATCATCGCCTGATGGAACTGATATTTGGGGATTATATCAGGCTCTTGACTTCCGTAAGAACCTGCTCATCAGTTCTGCTGACTTGAGATGATCAACACTAATTAAAGAGCAGAATTCAAAGAAGAACCATTAAAATTTTGCATCCTTACTCATGGCTCAAAACTATTAATTAGGTACTTTCTTTGTGCTAGACAATAAACTAAGCACTTTGCAGACGTTATTATATTTAATCGTCACAAAAGTTTCATAAAACAGATATTATTCCTTTCTCCATATGAATAACAAATGCTAATGGAATTTTAAGGATTCAAAAATTTTTTAAACTAGTAACTGAGGGAGAATTCCAAACAGAATAAGGTGACCAAAAAGCTATGCACTAGAGGAAACTATATTTGTGGTATTTGAGTAGAATGATTTAGCAATATGAGCTACCTTTGGAAAGGCTTGAAAAACCACTTTATAATAAACCAGCTAGAGTGGCCTCAATTTCAGATTTCACAGCAATCATTGTAAGCACAATATGTAAATTCCAAGCTGGTTTTGCAGGAGCACAGACACCAGGCAGCAGATGTATTAGGAGTTGCTTTCACTCAAACTCTGTGCTCCTGCCAAGCTGGTAGACTGAACTCATTTTCCAAGAACAAGCCAAAGTCTGAAAATGTACTGACACTTAATTGCAGTAGGGATTAATCAGGCACTCCATTTATCCTGACCTGGCCCAGTAGTTTTCATGGTTATGGAAGAAAATGTTTAATATATAAGGAAGTGAAAGCAGAAGAAGGAGGAAAAAAGGAATAAAGCTTTTTCCCCATGTCAGTATTACCAAGACCTCAGCGAGAACATTCAGTGTGAGAACATTAATTTGGTCCCAGGTTCCGTTGATCCCAACCCTCCCTGTCCAGTTCCATAGGATCCTCATGATGCTGCCTCTGAGCATAACTTCATCAATATCTGAAAGGGTGATGAGGTAAATTTATAAAGAAAAAAGCATTCCTCCGATCAAGAAGGGAAGTCTATTTCTGCATCCTTGAGTCTAGGCTTGGTCACTTGCTTTGGGCAATGGGATATCAGCCAATGTGACACAGACAGAGTATTGCAGAGTGTGTGTGCATTAGGACTCCCCTCTTTACTGCTGGGATCACATCCACAATGTGAGAAACTTGGGCTTGTCTCCTGGATGATGAGAGACCACGTGCGATTGGATGCCCCAGATACCTAAGACTCAACCATGCCTGCTGAGGCTCCAGACATGTGAGCGAGGCATTCTAGGTTACCAATCCCCAACTAAACTAGTCAGGACTAAAAGAACAGCTCAGCCAACTATAAAATTGTGAAAAATAATACACACTTGTTGTTTGAAGTTGCTACAGTCTGAAGTGCTTTGTTATACAGTAAAGTCTAATAGATCCAAATGATGAATATGATCTCAGTGCATCTTTTGATGTTCTTCATGTTAACTCCATTCCACCACCTTCTCCATTTTGAATGTATCATGTCTTTTATCTTCCTGTTTCCTAGGAATTCTGAATGGCTTTTTGAATGGGATTATCTGGTATTTGGATGATAATCCCACTCATTGGCTCCTTGGACTTGACCTTTCAACACTAAGCGATATGCTCTGTCAGTTCTGGCAGTGTATTTTAATATTCTCAAATTTCCAGTACCTGGCTCAGGGCCTGGAATAAACCAGTTAATAACAAATACACATTAACAGTAGTAACAATCTATGTGGCTTAGTGATTTTTCCCTAGCAATACTGAAGAGCTCAGCTGCAGGAACAGAGAAGTTAGATGGGTGGATTGATTGAGAGGTCCAAGTAAAGAACTAAGAAGAGGATCAAGTAATTTCACAAAAGTGTAAGTTTGCAACAGGGTTATTCTAGACTTCAAATTTCCCTGGTTAGCTGAATGCCAGTATTCTTGAAAATAAAGAAACACATTTGAATAAAATTATGGTGAATGACCAATTATAAAGTAAGCCAATAAACTAATATCCACTTCCACCAATAAAAATAAATTGAAAATATTTAAAAATATAGGCCAGGTGCGGTGGCTCACGCCTGTAATCCCAGCACTTTGGGAGGCCAAGGTGGGCGGATCACAAGGTCAGGAGATTGAGACCATCCTAGCTAACACGGTGAAACCCCCGTCTCTACTAAAAGTACAAAAAAATTAGCCAGGCGCGGTGGCGGGCGCCTGTGGTCCCAGCTACTCAGGAGGCTGAGGCAGGAGAATGGCATGAACCCGGGAGGCGGAGCTTCCAGTGAGCCGAGATCAGGCCACAGCACTCCAGCCTGGGTGACAGAGGGAGACTCCGTCCCAAAAAAAAAAAATATATATATATATGTATATATATATGTGTGTGTGTGTGTGTGTGTGTATGTGTGTATGTGTGTGTGTGTGTGTATATATATATTTAAAAATATAAACGTAAAGTTTGTAAATACCACACAGTAATTTAACGACAAGGAAAAACCTTACTCTTTTCCTTTCTGCAGATGAATATCCTCTGATCTTTGTGTTGGACTGGAAAAATAACTGTTGGCATTAGCAGAATGATGTGCAATCCTCACCTAATCCCAGAGAGATGGAGAATTTATTAATAGACCTTTTCAACATTTACTTATTTATTTATCATTTATTATTTCAGTTTTAGAAATTTCATAAGTAGAAAAATGTAAAACTACTTTATATTTTTCTTTTAAGATCTGTTATCTACTATGCTATACTTTTTTTAAAATTATCAAAGCTCACTTCATTCCTTCTACCCTTCAGTAACATCAACGGTACTGTACCGAGTATGCTACACAGATCATAGCTTTTCCATAACTAGAACCGCAGTGGAAACTAAGAAGATACATACCAGGAGAAAGGCAGTTATTGACAAATAAAATATTCTTTTGCTCTGTGGAGAACTTTGAGAGATTTAATCCAAATTAGATTGCCAAAGATTGCTAAATGGTTCTGCACACTAGAGTGAGAGGACTCTGGGCTTCCCATTATGAATGATTATACCGTCTTTGGAGAACACATGCTTTTCAGTACCAACGATGATAAAAATTAGAATTCATAAATTACAGGTAGCAATTTAAACTTACACAACCAGTCTGGGAAGCAATCTTGCCACATAAGTCGAGTCATAAAAGGTTAAATTGATTTGATCTGTTAGTTTCATATTTGTGAAATTGTCCTAACAAAATAATCCCAAATACAGAAAAGTTTAATGAACCTAGATGTTCAATAGAGTAGTATTATTTGTGGTCATAAAATACCAGAAGTAAATAAAAACTTATCAGTAGGGAGATGGTTATCTAAGCTTGGTAAACCCATGTAATAACAGTACTTAGTCATTAAAAATAGTGATTATATAAATTGTTTAATAAAATTAGTATTTAATACTAGTATGTGAAAAACTACATACGAAATTGAATGTATAATTCTATTTATGAAAAAAACAAAATAGTGAAATAACTTTTATCTCATGACCAAGTAAATGTAGAATAATGAAATCCCCATTTTCAGGTATGGGAAATTTTCTTGTAGGCTATAGGTTTTCTATCATCTTATATCTTGTATCATATCCAGGATAATAGCCAAGAGCCAAACCACATGACATCATTTCTCATATATTTTTAATACATTCATTTGTTTTGATTTAAAGTAAGTAAGATACATATAAACATCATCATAATGTTTTTATAGTATCAAATAGTATTCTGAGGTTACCCTACCTTATCTTCTGGAAGTCCAGTCTGGCTAAAATAAATAGCATAACGGTCATCACCTTTGATGTAGAATCTATAAACATCAGAATCTGGAGCCACCAAAAATCCACTAAAGCGTGCAACAAATGTGTCTTGTTCCATAGGCCAAATATAGGAAGCTGAATCTACCCAACTGGCACCCATGTACCCGGGGGTTTTTTCATCGTATTCCAGTATCTCTTCCAGATGTATTGGACGACTATTATTCCATACCTCAAGCTTCAGGCCTCTCCCTCCTAAGTGTGATGAAATAAAATAAGTCTTTCATCAGGATCATAATGCAATGTCTCAGTGGCTTTCTATTTGGGTGTGGGTTATAGACTCTGTATATCAATTCATATTTTTAGCATGTGTGAAAACAAAACAATTACATATTCCCCTACACTTACCTGTAGCCAGGGGGCAGCCTGCAATTTGTTCACTATTACTTCACTTATTTGAGCCTCAGTTTCCACATGTGTAAAATGGGAGTAATAATAATATTTGCATAGCTGCTAAAGGAATTATGTATAATACATATGTAAAACATCTGGCATTCAAAAAGTGCTTTATGTAAGATAATATATAGTAATTTCTACATATGATATAGCTGATGTTGCAAAACTTCAAGATTCATGCCATTTTAATACAAAACCTTTGCCTTGACTATTCTAACAAAAGTAAATTAATGGCTTACAAAGCCATTAATCAAAGAAGAGAAAATGTTGGCTTTCATATTTCTCTCAATATTTATTTTACTTTTTTAAAAAAAAAATACTTCTACTCTAGGATTTCTTCTCCTTCTTGGACAGAATCAAAAACAGGATACTCTCAATAAACTGTACCTATACTTGCCAGAATAAACCCTGTGATTAAGTTTTTTTTCCTAATCAGAAAGGAGGCATCTCTCTTTTTCTTTTCCTTCAACTGCAACAACAATTAGGCTTATTTCTTTCTTTAACAGCCTTAAGCTTGTCTGTACATGGAAAATAATGGCTGCTCTTCTTCAGCTGAATTTGGTTGAAGACAAGCTTAAGCACTTCAAACTTTTACAGCAGCAGGGTTTAGCGATGTATACAATTTTCTTTAAAGTCATCAATTATAAATTATCAAAATTATTTTCTTAAACTGCTCAATTTTTCCTAATATTCAAACCAAAGAAATGTAAGAGGCTGGTAAACCATTTAATTGGTTTCAAATGTGAAACAATGACACGATTATAAACAACTTTCACTGTGCAAGCAAGATATGAGACACACACCACACGCAGACACGTGTACAGCATTTCAATGTTATTAGTGTAGATAGGAAAGCAATTTCACTGGGTCACAAGGTGAAAGTCTGAAAAGAATTTGGAGTAACATTTCTCTCATCTCCTGTTTTCACTCCCACATTTTTCTAGACAAGTGAATATTTAACTTCCCCTATTTATCTTTATTAATCAGAAAAAAGCATTTAAAAAATTTCTATGTAGACTGTACCAAGTGTTAGTTATCATAATTTAATTAGAAATAAAAGCATAATTAAGCTCTGTCAGTAGAGATGTGCTGTTTTCAGTAGGGTGTCTTGATAATTTAGGCTGGGTTTTTCTCCACAGGTGCAGCTTTGTGGCAGTGATTTTAATAGAAATATTTTCTAATCCAGAAAATGTAAATTTTAAAACTTGGAGGAAATTTCTTACAATTCTTCCTACAAATTCTAAACTCCAAAAAGTTTAAATAATATTTTTACTAATATATTATTTTTATGTAAATATAGAAATGGCCATTTTCCCTGATGGTAACTTACCTGGATATACAGCTTTGAGAATATGAGGTTTGGGGGGTGTCTTGCAACATATACTCTTTTCCGTGACATTCAAAGTATCACAAGGTTCACCTATAGAGAAGCAAGATACAAAACCGTTACTACTGAAACTTCAGAATGCAATCACATCAGTGTATCTTTAAGCACTTTTGCAATTAAAACAAAGTTGCATAAACAAGAGGCAAATTGGGGCTCTTTATTTCCTTTACATATTCTCCATTAAAGCTTTTCGTGCAATAATTGTCATACTTCCACAAACAACATTTTTTCTGGTGGAACATCACAAGCCTGAGATAGAAAATTTCATAATTTCTGAGATTAAAAATTTGATAATACTATGTCTTTGCACAAGACATCACTTCCGAATCCAAAGTAAAAACTTCTATTTTGTTCCTTGGAGATAAGCTGCTGAATAAACCTGTGTCATTCAGCATTTGCAAAGGTAGATGACCCCAGACCTCTTGAGTAGGAAAAATGCTGGTTTAGTCCAAGTTCTTCAAATGAAAAAAAAAGGGGGGTAATAACTGTTAAATGGCATTTTCACAGATAAACTGAAACTAAAACAGGAAAAAGGCTTCAAAGATAGCTATTATAACTTTTACATCAGCACAATTAGACTTGCGAGAAGAGTCTATGTTTTAACCTCCATGTGTTCCTCACAATGCCTCACATATGGTCAGCCTCAGAAAGTACTCACTGAAATGGCAATTGCAGCCCATGAAATGTGAGGACAACGGAAATGGAGAGAGATATTTTTGCCAAGTTTTGTTTGATAGCCTGGAAAATTTCAATTTTGACATTACTTTTCACTATTTTATTTGTTTGTGTGTTTTTTGAGGCAGGGTCTTGCTCTGTCACCCAGGTTGGAGTGCAGTTGCATGATCATAGCTCACTGCAGCCTCCACCTCCTGGGCTCAAGCAGTCCTCCATCTCAGCCTCTCTAGTAGCTGTAACTACAGGCATGCACCACTATGCCAGCCTTTTTTTTTTTTTTTTTTTTCATAAAGACAGGTCACCCTGCGTTGTCTAGTCAGGTATCAAACTCCTGGGTTCAAGTAATCTTCCTGCCTCAGCCTGCCAAACTGCTAGTATTACAGGCATGAGCCACTGCACCCAGCCCCTTTCATTATTTTGAATGTTTTATGGATGCAAGAAATTTGAACCAGAAAACAGTAAATAGGAACAGTATATTAAACCAATCACCCATTTTATTGGAAGCAAAGGAAAGGCACATAAACATCACATTTTCAATAGATTATTGGGTATTCAAAATCTGGAATCTGGTTGCCATATTAATGGTAATGAAGGATGATAGAAAACTAACATGTTCTCTTTTCATATCAACAGCATCATAGTCGTATGCAAAATAAACATAAGATCAGATTATAAAACATATTATATAAATTAAAAGTGCATTATGGCCTGGGTTTTAATGTTTAAAACATAAAATCTGGTCAGATTAATACATATATGAATTTTAAATATTTATGGCCCAGGTTTTAATATGTATGCCAATGACCAGCAAGGATTCATGCAGACACGAAAGAAGAGTGTATAAATATTATGTGAGGTTGCTTAATATCCATTTCTCTTTTTTCTGAAATCACATTTTGGCTGGCTTGCAGGCAGATTCTGTAAAAGGTAGAAAGTACTTGAGCAAGAGGACCGTAGAAATGCATATGCCTTGTTCCATGGGCAGGCATCCTGTCCCCTGACTAGCAATAAAAGTGATGTCATTATGGCTGAATGGGAAGATTCCCAAGATCACATTCACTCCTTTTGAGCTGCATAGCTGCCTGCCTCTGAACAGATCTGGACAGGACACATAAAAGTGAAGCATAGCCACAGAACCAAGTCCTACATGCATTTGTAAATAGACAACTCATTGAAATTACTGCTCTTTTCAAGGCCAATATCATCAGTGATTACTGATGTCCAGATGAGGCACAGTATATGAGAAGAATATGAGGAGAACAACCCAAAATATTACTTTAAATTTCCTCACAATTAGCTAACTCGTTGAGAAATAACAACCATTCAAAAAGGGCACTTAAGAGCTTCTAAATTAAGGGTAGGTGTGTCCTTAAACTGTGGCGAGGAATTCATGGATGGCAGCTGCAATGCTGCTACACAAAGCCTGTTGGTGCCAACCCTAGAGCTCAGGTGCTATTCACATGAGATTTCAGGGAGTGGCCCTTGCTGGAAAATTGCAATGGAAAGAGTATCAAACCCCAGAACCAAATAACTGTGTGAAAATACTCAGATTCCAATTGAAGGCATGAGTTGAGAAAAAACTATTATTAGTATTATGAATTATTAAAGAACAGGCAGAATTAGTGGTAAAAAGGTAATATATCAAAAAAACATGAGAAATACCTCCAACTAGAACTCTGATGGGGAAATCTGTCTGATCAAAGAACTGTCCACTTATTGTCAGCATGGTGCCACCTCGAATGCTTCCTTGTGAAGGAAAAATCATAGTGACCTCTGGGGTAAAAGCACATTAAATAAAATACCATAAATATTACACATAAATGCAAATGCCTGATTTTTTAAAACTTCCAAATTACCTAGCCATAGCACCTTTGTTACCAACTGCATAAATTAGGTGTTTCATTACTTTCTCTGATGCAATCCTGCAAAAAAGACAATAAACATGGCATTGATGGAGACTTATATTCCATGAGGAGCAGGCTTTGGTGGTGACTGGTATTAAAGCAACATTCATAATACGAGCATTAAAGAAGTAAGGAAAACCTGAGCTGAACAGGAAGGCAGGTAGAACCACTCTTCTTCCATACGCTCTTGAAGAATGAACCTTTCCTATGTTCATGGACCAACCTCTTATAATTTTCTCTTCTAGTAATACATTTAACTATGATTGAACTTCTTGTGGCTTTGTATATGTAAGTTGTAGGTATATTGTAAAATAGTCCAGTACATGACATATGGCAGATTCTTACTAAAATTTATCCTTTTTAACTCTATCAAATACCTATGTATTGTTACATATGAATTTCACACTAAATAAGCTTCTAGGAAAAGCCAAGATACATCACATTTGATTGATTCCAAGACCCACCTTTTTTAACATCTTTGAAATCTAAATGTATCTTTCCATTACTCCTGACCTGGAGTGGAGTACAATTCTTTCAGGATGATTTGTGTTTGTTCTGATACTCTCCAAGGGATACTATCAACCTGAGACCTCTTTAAATTAAATTATGATCTTCTTGAGGATTCTTTTGGACCACACTGAGAGCATAAATCTGAGACAGTTTCAGTGGTCTCCAAGTTACCAAAGTCAAACTTTAGATTTTTTGACTTTACAATGGTGCAAAAATAATGAATTTGGTAGAAACCATATAGTACTTAGAATTTTGAATTTTGATCTTTTCCCAGGCTAGTGATATGCAGTAAATACGCTCTCCTGATGCTGAGCAGCACAGCCAGCAGCAGCCCCCAGTCAGTCACGCAATGATGAGGGTAAACAACTTGTACCTGCAGAACACTGTGTTGTCAGATGATGTAGCCAATGTGAGTGTTCTGAGCACGTTTAAGGAAAGCTAAGCTAAGCTAATACACATTCAGTGTATTAAATGCATTTTCAATTTAACAATATTTTCAACTTATGATGGGGTTATCCCATTGTAAATTGAGAGGCATCTATACTGGTTTTTGGTTAAGATTGACAGTGGAGATTTTTTCCCTCCCTCTACCAATAGCCAAAGTTGAAACATGCAAATTTCCCTGCTGTCTGTGTTAGTGTAATGAGTTTATTTTTCAATCAATCTTACACTAAGAGTATTGTCTGCTGTGGGGGAGGTCCTGCTTAATGTTGGAGCTTTCTGTTAGACTCCCCATCTTAGGCATTTTTCCTTTCCTAGCAGTACATCAAATAATATAATACACCTTACACTCATTGCCTTTGGTTTGGTTAAATCAATTATACACTGTCTTCCCCCCTACAACAGAGTGAAAGAAAAGTCACATACCTGCATATGTTTGAAACATTGAAATTTTATTGAGAGAAGAAACAAAATATGCCATTTTCTGTGGAAAACTCCTGTTAAAAAAAGGTTAAAGTTTCTGCTTTAAATGATCTTTAATTTAGGAACTTTTTTGTTTAACTTCGGTGATAGTACTTATGTGATAATCTGCAAAAGAGCAGGATGAAACTTTTGCAAGAGGATAAGAATTTTCTTTATTCTGATTTGGTTGTTGGTGACATACATATATACATTTGGTACTGAATTGCAATCTATATCTCAATAAAGTTGATTTCTTTTTCTTTCTTTTTTTTTTTTTTTTTTTTTTTTGATGGAGTCTCGCTCTGTTGCCAGGATGGAGTGCAGTGGTGCAATCCCGGCTCATTGCAACCTCTGCCTCCCGGATTCAAGGGATTCTCCTGCCTCAGCCTCCCAAGTAGCTGGGACTACATGTGCATGCCACCACGCCCAGCTAATTTTCTTTTATTTTTAGTAGAGTTGGGGTTTCACCATGTTGGCCAGGATGGTCTCTATCCCTTGACCCCGTGATCCGTCCTCCTTGGCCTCCCAAAGTGCTGGGATTACAGGTGTGAGACCCTGCGCCTGGCCCTAAAGTTTATTTTAAGAAATTATATTGACATAAAAAAGCATACAGGAGGATTATCCGTTATAAAGGCTGGGATCTTCTGCTGACCACACCAGTCTGTCTTCTTTTAGAACCTCTTTTTTGTTCTAAGATGAGGGATCACGCTAGGACCTTTCAATTGATTATGCCGTTTGATCTTTACATCAACCACATGAGGTAGGTGAATTTCAGAGAATTAACTTAAGATCACACAGTAAGTAAGTGGCAGACACAGAACTGGACCCAGGCAGTTTGAGTCCAGAGCTGTGGCTCCTCCTCACCTGTGTATTACACAGTACTCCTCCTCCGCCCACTAATCTGTGTGACACTGCAAGTGGATGACAGCAAATTAGCAATAATTGACCGGGTTAAAACTGTCCTTAATAAACACAGTGCCTATTATTCATAGATACGCACTTATACTTCTATAAACCTAAAGAATTAAGAAGGAAAATAATTCTGGAAATTAAATGCTGTTACTTTAATTATGTTCAAGACATTCTCCATTAGAAAAGTTAAGAAATTCCAATATTAAGACTCATATCTTATTTATCATAGTTTTACTGAATTAGAATCTAAAAGAATAATGTAAATCTTGTCATTGAGACCAATAATTAACACTCCTACAAATCTAACCCAGGCATTACCATGTTTATTTGCAAGACTAAAGAGTCTCTGGAAATATTTTATGCTAGATTAGCTACTTAAGAAGTTCATGCTAGATTTCATATTTTTATGTCAGAAGCCTTTTGGCTGATTTCCCAAAGATCTGAAACCTTGCTAGCTCCAACGATATTATGTCTGGTCAGATCCTGCATCTCAAAAATTAACTCTGCTTCTTAAATTAGTGGGGAAATTGCCTCCTGAAATAAAATTTGAATGTAATTTATTTTGGATGACACTGAGGTTGTTTTCACTAATTCATTGATAATGACTAGGCATTTCTCAATTAAGGCAGCGTCGTCTGAACCTTATCAGTTTGGAACAGCTGTTGTTTGAACTTGGGGTAATAGAGAAGAGAAGGTTGGCTATTAAAAGAAATACAGAATAGATGCCACAGAAAGGCCTTTAATTGGTTCATTTGATATTCAACAATGCTCATGAAATTTGTGAAATATCAGCTTTATAAGTTAATGAATGATTTAACATTCAAAAAATACCATGTAATCTTAAAACTAGGCTTTAAAATCATAAATGTCATATTTCTAACAGTTATCTTAAATTCATAAGAATATTTTATACAGAAACACAAATTTCCTCAATTCTAAGGCATTTGTACAAAGGAACAGGCATTGGCTTTAAAATTGGGTAGGGGGTAGAACTATAAATTGAGTCCATAGAATCAACAATTTAATGCAGTATTTTTGCTTCTATTATATGTGAATTTGCTGGCATTTCTAAATTGAAAGTTTCTGGGCATGTTAATGCAGCATATTGATTTATGAGTACTTATCAATCACATTCAACCTTGATCACTCAAATCTTCTATTTTTGGATAATTATTTCTCTGAGAGACATATGATGGATTTGGCAATTAATGCTTTTCATACAGACTCAGAACTAAGAATTCATTTTTCTTTCACCTTGGGAAGGTTGCTACTAAGAGCATTTTTAAAAATCATGTATAGTTCAAAAAATCATTTAAAACTCAATAATTATTGTCCCTAATATGGTTTTCTAATATGTTCAACAAAATCCTGTTGCCCTGTCTTATCAAGTCGTATATAAGTAGGTCATCCCTGAAGAGAACAATTGTTAAGTTATGGGACCCTAAGTCATGTGTCCCATGTAAATCACAAAGTTGTATTATAGCATTGTTTATATATCTTCCACTCTGATTTACTCTTAGTTTTGGTCTAGCCTATATTGGTCTATAATAAAGTGTCCAGTCAGGCATCATTTTGTTATAATGACACCTATTGCCTCTAGATGTCTAGAAGTAGATGGTCTCTAAATACAATGCTAGTGCACTTGAGTTCACTAACCAATTGCAGTTCCATACATGAAGGGACAAAATCTCATCCTTCACTTCACTTCACTCATCACTCAGTCTGTGAGTGCTGCTAGGAATAATATCTACTTTGATTGTAATATTGCCATTTTTTCAGACCTCTGATCATTGTTCAGAGACAAAAAATAAATTAACAGATCTTTCCTATTATTGATCTACTATAGCTATATTAGGATTGAGTGTTAATGCAATTTATTTGGATTTCTGTCAACTCACTTTCTCAATAGGAAACACTGTGACATTTTGGGCAGAACAATTGATTTGGGTTTGGCACATCATGATACTGCCCACTAAAGGCCATTAACATACCCAGTTACTGTGACAGTCAGGGGATTCTCCACACATTTGCAAATGCTCCCAAGAGTAGGGAAATCCTGCTATGGTATGGAATCCTGGATTAGGATCGTAAGTAGTGACGAAATATAGTACTGGTTGCTGAATCACTCCATCAGTCATGGCAAAGCACTGGAATAAAATGCTCAGGTCCTAGAGTTAGATGGCATGAGTTTGCACACTAATGCTGCTTCCTACTAGCTGAATATCCCTAGGCAAATTATTTAATGTTTCTAAGTCTCACTTTCCCAGTGGATAACATAGGGTGGATGATAACACTTAATTTATCCTTGGGAGCTTCTTTAGGAGGATTAAACTCGATAATGTATGTAAAGTGCTTAACACCATGCCTGCTGCTAAATGTTCACTATTATTATCTATAATATGGGGTTTCAACATGCATTGAGATTTGCATACTCTGATATTTCTATAAAAGTATGATGATCTTTCTTACTGAAATTAGAATGTAGAACATCTGGAAATGAGTTCTAGTTTTATTAAAAGTCATAAATATGAGTTACTAATATTGCTGTTAAGATGCACAATTGAAAGATATAACTACCATCTTTCATAACTCCTTATGTCTTGATAACTTAAAAGAAAATCTTTATCAGGTAATATTAACCATGAGGTTTTATTTATTCTCCCATTAGTTTAAATTTGAATTTAATTGCTTTAGTTATTTAAAAAGTTACAGTTAAATCAGAAAAGCTGCAGTACATAAAATAATACTTTTCCATAACACAAGTGAAGATTTTTATGTTATTTTAGTTAATGCTAGATTTCCCTACAACAGAAAGGTTATGTATGAAGCCTAAATTATGAGAGAAAAGAAATCACAGACTCTTTAACTATTAATTTGGGGAAATAAAGCAGTTAAGTTTTTAAACCTCTGCATCTATGGCACAAAGTAAATATACATTTTATCTTATTTACCCAGTTGAATAAATTATAAAAATTATTATTTACAAAATAGCCTACCTTCCATAATCATTATCTAAGATGAAACTGACATTGTGATGACCTGGAATTAATGAAAATACACCATCAAATTCCCAATCACAGAAGAACAATAACTCTATATTACAAAGCTGATTTAAAAGCAGAGAAAAAGTACAAAATCAAAATTGTACTTATCCAATTTTCTATTCATCATCAAAGAAATAAAAATTGAACTGTCTTAAAGCAGCCACTATATAAAACTATACACAATGAGGTGTCTTGAAGTTATAACTAGAAACACCTAGCAAAATGTGATCATGAATGAAGAATAATAAAAGAACAGATATGTAACCATATTGCCCTGAAATTTCTTTTATTTATTTAACAGCTATTTAATTGTTCAGACACTGTACTAGAGGCTGAGAGAGCAGATGTAGGGTGAGCACACAGCTTGTCCTTCTTCTAACAGAACACAATGTCTAGTGGAGGGAACAGTTAGCCAAGAGCAATGACACAGAGAACTAAAAATTGTGATAAGGCTGTTAAGAAAAAAAGTAGAATGAGCTTTGAAAATGTAAGACAGGTGATGACCTAGGCCTTTTTGAGAACATGACATTTTATCTGAAATGTTTAGGATAGGAAGATTGCAAAGGGCCTGAGACAGAAGGGAGGGAAGCCCATTCAAGATTTAAAAGAAGGCCAGGTGCATTGGCTCACCCCTGTAATCCCAGCACTTTGGAAGGCTGAGGCGGGAGGATCACCTGAAATCAGGAGTTTGAGACCAGCCTGGCCAACATGACGAAACCCCATCTCTACTAAGAATACAAAAATTAGCCATGCGTGGTGTTGCGTGCCTGTAATCCCTGCCACTAGGGAGGTTGAGGCACAATAATTGCTTGAAGACGGGAGGCTGAGGTTGCAGTGAGCTGAGATTGCAGCACTGCACCCCAGACTGGGTAACAGAGTGAGACTCTGTAACACACACACACACACACACACACACACACACACACAAAATCTATGTGTCTGGAGGACGTAGGTCAAGAAGAAAAGAACAGAGCAAAATTAAGGCAACAGGCAAAACAGCCAAATTAGACATGGAATGCTGAAGGGAGAAAGAAGAAAAAAAGAAACCTGAAGAAGTTTACCTTATATATAAACCACAAGAAAAGACTAATTCATACATGCTGGCATGAAAGTGAAAAGAAGCCAAGGAAAAGAGAAAATACTTAAAAAAAAAAAAAACTGATTCAAAAGGCAGAGGAGGGATGTCTAGGAGAATACAAAACAGGGAAATAGAATAAGGCATCTGTAAGCATTATGAAGAAAGATGACCAACACTTGCCAATAAAAGTTCCAGTCGTCTTACAAACCATGGAACCCATATCTCCATTTGGATGATCCAGTTTTAGACCATACCTAATAAAAAACGTTAATGTCAAAGTTTATATTGACACTAAAATTTTAGAATATTGTATTTCTCTTAAAAACAACTCATTAATTTCAGAATATGAATCAGGACAGAAAGTGTTGCAACAACCAAAATTTCTGTAAAATAAAATCATTTCCTAGACTTCATTGGAGATGTTTGAATAAAATTTTATATAACAAAAAATATTTTATAATTTTGGCTATGCCCTTTAATATTCCTTTAAAAGAGTTTGAGATACTGCCAAATGAAATAATTCCTTGATAAAGATATTGCTCAAAACATCTTTTCTCATAAAAATCTAAATAGTTCATATTATACTATCTTGGAGACTGAGTAGGATATAAGGTAGCACACCTAACTGTAAAAATGATTGCTAATTTGTTTTGGGATATTATAATTTATACTGTATTATAAAGCATTTAGCTATGCAGTATTGGTAGCTATTACTATTTAAATTCAGTTTGCTTATATCTGCTATTTGTTTTTATAAAGAAAATAATTTGAAATACTTACAAATTATCAGATTGTGGTATGAGAAGTTCACAGGGCATTCCTCCAATGTAAACTCTGTACAAATATTTTTATTAGAAAAGATCAAGTTATGTTTAACAAATTGTTTCAAAAATGCGCTCCTCCCATCAACCTCACTGACTCCCTTAATTTTTTTTTCTCAATCACTTATTATTATCTACCACTCATTCACTCAATAAAACATCTACTGAGCCTCTATTATGTGGCAGTCCCTGCTGTAGGTACTGGGACACATCAGTGAACGAAACAAAGATCCCTTTGTTGCCCTCGTGGAACTGACATTTTAACTGGGAAAGACGAATAAAACATTATAATCATAACATATTTAATGTGTTAGAGGTGTTAAGTACTACAAGAAAAGACAACATAGAAACAGATAATAAACTCATCCATCTGAAGTTAAATCATCTCAAATAAAAAGAATTTTGTAGTAGGTTTTATACTATAGGAATTAAGGTAAACAGCACAGCCATCACAAAGTTAACAGGAGAAAGAGGATGTGTAACAGCATCAGTGACACATGAATGAAAATAAGAAGCTGAGCAGAGCCAGAGTTCAGCTGCAGGGAAAGCATCTGCCTCTGTATTTCCCCAGGTGATCGGGTCTGACCTATTACTTTGGAGCTGATAGTACCTGATGCTGTTGGAGGCTGGCAGGTGACTGACTGATATTGGATTCTTTGCAACACCAGAATAAACCATCAGCTTTTGTGACAGCAAATCCCAGACTCAAAATAAGGCCAGATACAAACTTGAACTATAAAAAATAAGGACTTTTGTTTGCAGAAAATTTTGAATTTTTTAATATACTTTTATGCATAAGTCCATTCATTTGATCATTACATTAGGATTGTATAAGCAGGTAAACTGAATTGTTGTACCCATTACACATATTCATGGATTTAAATTCTCCTTCTAATCTCCTGCCTCATTCTAGCTAAATAATAAATTTAGCAGCTAACACTTGGAATAGGTTCCTACGACGTTTAATCCTTACAAACATCTTATGAGTTAGTTACTATTATCCTTCAATTTTGCACATGAAAAAACTGAAACAGAAAGCTTAAGCAGCTTGCCCAAGCCTGCAGACAATGAGGGGTAGAGCAGGGATTCAAACTCAGTTTGGCTGCAGTCAGTGTTTTTAACCACAGTTGGTAATCCACACAGTGGTCTGGGTACGTGTACCTAGGGGAAAACCACCCTATTTGGTCTTAAATACATATTTTTTAGAATTCTTTTTACCTGATTTTTTAGAACAAAAGCTCCTTAGTAAGCACTAATCCCTCTTTCCATTTGCATGTCCTCTATAATTTCTACCTGGTCTGAATTTGGAGATTTAGTTGAATGAACAAGATTTGTGAGAAGCAGGTCTCCTGAATTCCTGCCCAGAACACAGCCTATTGCTCTCAACTCCCTCCCTACTAACAGAATCCAGGCATAATAAATTGCCTCGGGAGCCCTGGTATCATAATTAACATGGTAGAAATGAGATAAATTCAGCTCCAAGACTTTCTTGCCCACACATTAATAGATGTGTGAAAAAAAAATCTGAATTTACATATAATAGCTCAGGATTTCCAGAGTATAAGGATTAGATAGCCTGACCTCTAAGGTCCCCTCTCACTGCAATTCTGTGATTTCATGGAATAATTTCCATCCAAACCCTTATATTAAGCAGAAATAAATTCCAGTTTCAGCGGAGGAAAAAAGGAAACTCTTTTTGAAAGTTAAACTTTCTATTTCCTGGCCTTACTATGGGAAAGGATGACTTAGAAAACCCTGTCTAAGAATTAGAATAAAAACCATTCATAACACTCAGCTATGAGAAGCAGACAAAATTTTTACTTCTACTAATCAGTATATATAAAATGTTAAATATCTCTACTTGGAAATTCTTTTATTACATATAAGGAATTAGTATGAACATTTTCAGAAATTATAGATGCATACAAATGTGATTTAATTAAAGGTTCTGTTCTATACAATGCCAGATAAATCTTTATTTCACTTATTAAAATCTTTTAAATTACTTGTTTTACAAAATTATATATTTGTGTGTGTGTGTGTGTATATACCTCACCTTTATAGCATTCAAAAAATTCTCTAATTGTTGAGTTGCTATCTGAATTAACTTATCCGTTTACCTGTTTTATGCGTGAATTCGATAAACATAAAATCTTGAAAGCCATAATTGTGAGTCTATACTTTTTTTCTATAGGAAATAAATAGGGCTTTCAGTCTTTAAAGGCAGGATGGAAATAATACCATCTATGCTACAGGAAGCAACTCTAGTGACAATGCTAGTTTTCAGTCCAAAATGTGGACAATTTTTTTTTTTGACATTAGCTAACTAGCCAAAGTTACTGTCTAGTTCACAGTTGGCAAATGGAAAAAACAGGATTCAAAGCTTGGCCTGTTAATGAGTTATTAACAATATTTGGTTTCAGCACTTGCCTGTACATCATGAAGTAGTAGAAAAAGTGTCAAATACTGTGTTACGAGACTTGTGTTCTACTCTTGACCCTGACTAAGCTATGTGACCTCTAGGCCTCAGGTGTTTTTATGCACAAAATGAGGCAGTTAGATTAAGTAATAAAGGCCTCTAGTAATAAATTTGTATGACTATAATTCAATAACGTTGGACTTGTCTGTGTGTTTCTTCTATTAATAAATCCATCACAAAACAATAAGAAATTACATCAGACCAATAAAGAAAGACATATCGACCATTGCTTCCTTGTCAATGAATCTTCCAACAGTCTGTTTTACTTTCTATAATATGGCTGAAAACACACTGGTTAGTTCTACCACATTGTAATAGGATTTAATATCATTGGCCCATTATTTCTGGAATATTATATCTCATTTATAAGAGTATATTTCCAAATCAAGATTACCTCAAAATCCTAACATTTTTCCCATTTGAGCTTAGTGCAATATTACTTCCATAGACGTCAGTGAAGATTCTGCCTTGGATTGTTATTAGTGTACCTGAAAACAAACAAAAACCCCAAAAAGGTTCTGTGTAAGAAAATCTATCCACACACTTAATAAGAAAACACAAGAGATTTTCCCAATAAAACCAGGACCCAGACACTTATACCCCATGTTTGCCACTATTGTTTAGCATTGTTCTGAAAGTTCTACAAACACAATAAAACATGAATGAGTATCTATAAATATTTATAGATTAGAGAAGTATAGCATAGAAGACAGGATGATATTCTATAAGTACTGCTTGGGTCAATGGGTGATTATTTCAGAAAATAAAAAGGATCTCTGTACTGAAAAGTAAGAGAAATCTTAGATGAAATAAAAATGAAATATAAAAAATAAAACCATAACAATTCTTGAAAAATAGGTGAAAATTTATATAATATTTATATAGTTTGGATAGTAGGATCTCCCATCACTTAAAAATGAAGAAAAAATAATAAAGATTAAGATCCATAGATGTGATAATAAAAATCAAAATTTGTCTGGATGACAGAAAAATCATTAATACATTTTAAAAGTAAATGATAAACTCAAAATATATTTCTTACATATAACATATAAATGGTTAATATCCTTAAAATATAAAGAATACTTGTAACTTAATAAGTAAAATGGTGAATAACTTTAAATTAAGCCAAAGAGATAAACAGTTAATGTATAAAAGAAGGAATACAAATGGTCAATAGGGAAAAAATAAGTTTAATTACATAAATCAAAGAACTGGAAAAAAATTAAACCTACTGTATATAAATTCTTCAAAAAATAGTACCTAGAATTGTCAAGGTTACACATTCTCTGTTATTGCCGTTGGGATTATAAACTGGAATAATATAGTAATTATAACCCTGGAAACAAGTTGAAGGTACAAGTGGTGGGGGAGCGGGCGTGGATAAATACTTTACAGTAGATGAAGACATAGCCATTGAAAATAGATTGCTAGCAAGACTAATAAAGAAGAAAAGAGAGAAGAATCTAATAGATGCAACAAAAAATGATAAAGGGGATATCACCACTGACCACACAGAAATACAAACTACCATCAGAGAATACTATAAACACCTCTACACAAATAAACTAGAAAATCTAGAAGAAATGGATAATTTCCTGGACACTTACACTCTCCCAAGACTAAACCAGGAAGAAGAAGCCTGAATAGACCAATAGCAGGCTCTGAAATTGAGGCAATAATAAATAGCCTACCAACCAAAACCAGTCCAGGACCAGATGGATACACAGCTGAATTCTACCAGAGGTACAAGGAAGAGCTGATACCATTCCTTCTGAAACTATTCCAATCAATAGAAAAAGAGGGAATCCTCCCTAACTCATTTTATGAGGCCAACATCATCCTGATACCAAAGCCT
>NW_012109142.1:733936-748616 GCF_000951045.1 Mandrillus leucophaeus
GGGAGCGGGGAGGGGGGAGGGATTGCATTGGGAGTTATACCTGATGTAAAGGACAAGTTGGTGGGTGCTGATGAGTTGATGGGTGCAGCACACCAACAAGGCACAAGTATACATATGTAACAAACCTGCATGTTATGCACATGTACCCTAGAACTTAAAGTGTAATAATAAAAATAAATAAATAAATAATAAAAATAAAAAAACAACAAAAACAAAACAAAAAACAAACAAACAAAAATTGGTAGTTTTTGCCTTTTTTTTTTTTTTTTTTCCAGATAGGGTCTTGCTTTGTCATGTAAGCTCAATCATGTCTCACTGCAGCCTCACACTCCTGGGCTCAAGTGATCCTCTCGCCTCAGCCTCCCAAGTAGCTGGGACTAAAGGTGCATGCCACCAAGCCTGTCTAATTTATTTATTTATTTTTATTTTTTAGAGACAGGGTCTCATGATGTTGCCCAGGCTAGTCTCAAACTCTTGGGCTCAAGGAATTCTTGCATTTTGGCCTCCCCAAATGCTGAGATTGCAGGCATGAGCCACTGCGCCTGGCAGATAGTTATTTTTATAATGAAAAAAAAATGCTATTTAAAAATTGCAGGCATTATACTAATTTTACATACTGAAAAATAAACACATTGTTTACCATGAAACCAAAAGTTATTTCAGATGTCATATAACAGACCTGGCGTTCCAGATAAAGGTGTGATGCTTCTTATTGTTGGGGTCCTAAAACTTTTTGCCTATAAAAAGAATAATGTCAATATGCAAACTTATCTCTGTTTTGTTTCCAGTTTTGTGAAATAATTTCTTACATTATTAAATTTCAACAATATTCTTAATGTAACTGTCTTATAGCAAAGAAGATAAAAATAAGATGAACCTAAGAGTTAATTTAGAGGATAGGAGCATCATGGTTTTCCTTCTTAATAGCTATGGGGCTGAAAGAGAAGGGAGGGAGAAACCAAGAATGGTAACAGGTTTCTAGCTTGAGATAGTGAGAAATAATCAGAGAAAAAGTAGATTTAAGGAGGAATACAAAACTGCAGTTTGAGATATGCTGAATTTAGGTTGCTTTAAAGCCATTTAGGTGTGACATACCAGAAAACAAACCACAGTTCCACATCTGGGGATAGAGAAGAAAGCCAGAGATATCTGGGAATCATATTTGGCAATGTATTTTGGAATCAGAGAAGCTTCTTGAAGACAGATGTCATTACTGTTTTCTTCAGTATTTCATCTTATATTAGAACATTGTAGTACTCAGTAATTGACAACTTAAAACTAATATAATTTATTAAAAATATATGGGATAATGCTTAGAAGAGAATGTATTACTGCTACTACTTCTATTTAGGGCAGTTAAATTTTGAGAGGCTCTTACACCGCATGCAGGTACATTTTATCTCATTACATTAGAAATTATGTAGAAAGGAAAGGTAGTTACTTCGATGAAAATAGGAAATGGGAGAATCACACTAAGAGTAGAAGTAGAGATAAAGGGGAAAATATGAACAAGAAAACATGTTGAATGTATGAAAGTTTAATTTAATAATAAAAGTAAAAGAGGGGAAATAAATTAGAAATAGCAGACATTCAATTACTATGGAAGACAATTTAAATTGAGAGAAAATATCCTTTGTTACATGCTAACGTATTTTTAAATGTGGAAATAGATAATCTGTAAAACTATAAAGTAAAAATTCAGCTTTGCAAGAAGGAAAGCAAGATCAACTATAGAAATTGAAGAGAAGATTCCTACATACGTTGAAGGTACATGCCCAGCTGTTGATGTGACCTTTGCAGGTGTTATTTTCTGTAACAGGAACCCCGTCCACACTGACTCTAACAGCGTAGGAATCTTCTGGCATTGCTCTATAAGGAAAATGAAGAATATATGAGACATGCAATACCTCTCTTATTTAGTGTACAGTATTAATGAAAAATACTGCCCCAGACTGCGTGCCATTTTTGACAGAAAGTGTCCAACATCATAACTGATATCTAGTAAAGTTCCATTCTATATTATGGAAAAATTATCTCCATCTTGAACTCTTCATTGCAAACTCTAACCTCATGAACTTCAGGCAAATGCCTATTCTGACTATGCACGTTGGTAGTATTATAAAGGACAACAAATGTAATAACAACAAATTCAATAATAAACATTTAAAATAGTAACATATCACCTTGGTATAATCAGTTATTCCAGGCTTTGCTTCTTAAAAAGTACTAGTTAATCAAGCTTCCCCTAAGTAAGCTTTTTCTGGTGAAGAACAGCCATCAAACCTAACATAAACGAAATCCTCTAGAATATGTGCTATCTGTTTCTAAGGTCAATATTGAAAGTTGCAATTTTAAGTGATTTTTCCTAAGTTGCTAATAACATACATTAATTTGGGCTGATAGTAAAGAACTTGAAAATGTCACTTAAAATGTCACAATACAAAATGATTATCTTTAATCTTAATGGCTATGTGAATATTTTGAAAAAAATTAATCAAATGCAACAGAAAAAGCATAATTTTGGTATTTTAAGGCACATCACTACAATTAAATAGTAGTCATTTATCTGCTAAAAAAGCTTGACAACAAGGGAGTAGCACTAATAACATGGGAAAAGATATAGAATATGTTTTTATCATGCCAATTATAATTGAATATAATAAAGGCATAAAATAGTCTAAACATCACAAAATGAAAAATAATAATCTATCATCAGAAAAATATGACTTATAATAGCCAGGGTAATAAAACTATTATAATACTAACATTCATAACTATAACTTCTGATATGATGAAAACGATTTTATTAAAGATACTTTAAAACAGACCTAGTATAGCATGTAATTTGAGTTGAATGACTTGCGTCTTTTTCTACATCACAAGTAATTGACTGGAAAGAAGAAACTAATTGCACACTGTTTCCCAACTCAGCATTATCAACTCCATAGTTAAACTGGTTTGCTTGAGAAAAACCTGGAAAAGTAAGAAGATTTAATTATTACTAATGGTATTCTATCTTCAGAGACCTAACAGTTGTCACCTGATATCAAATCATACAATAAATGATTTCATAAACAGTACTGAAGTAAGCAGTTAACCTATTTCATATTTATCCTTATGATTGTAATCTTCTTTTGAAGCACAAAATTTAGCCTTTATTTCATTTACTCATAAACGTATTGCTGGAGGATAGATAGAGTCATCTCTTAGCATTCATGGGGATTTGTTCCAGCATCCCCTTGGATAACAAAATTCACCAATGTTCAAGTGCTGTAGTCAGCTCTGCAGGACAAGCATCCCGATTCCACATCTGGTGAATACTGTACTTCCCATTCACAGTTGGTTCGATTTGTGGATGACGGGCCCGAGGTTACAGAAAGCCTACCGTGAGCCTACATAGCACCAGATTCTATATCTGGGGGTGATAAGTACCATGAAAAGGGCAGGCTAAAAGGACTAAAAAGAGTAGAGGAGGAGAACACTATTTTATAAAGGATGAGGTCTTTGTTTTAAGTTTCTACAGAGCAAAATCTGAGGTGAGGATTTGCCAGCACATAATTTATTTGGGCAATGAGCTATTAGGTATGAGAGAGAGCAAAATGTAAGGAAAGAAAGCTGGGCACCGCTGAGGACAACTGGGGCTCAATGTTGCTGGGAATTTCTAAGGAACATATGGCATGTCTTTCCAAATCAAAAAATCGATGGCAAGAAGCATTTCTTCATCAAATCTGGTCCCCATTGGTAGAGGCTTCTCTCTGGGGGAAATAACTTTTTTTGCACTTTCACACTGCACATAGGTATATGTATATGAGTTCCAAAGTCTGGAGTTACTGCATTAGGCAAGTCCTTGAATAACTGACAAAGACAGGGTGTTAGAACTCAGACAAGAAGCTGGAAGCATAAGTTGAGTCAAAGTACATAAGGAACTATTTGCCACAGCTCTAACTAGAATTAGAGTTAAGAAAGAGAGGATGTAAAGCTGAGTATAAAAGGCATCTGATTCAGTCTATCCACTATATCACACATAGCTACTCATGGCCTACATATTAAGCACAATCCATCACCAAGTCTTTGAGATGGTAGCCAGCTGAGAGCTCTACTAAGATTTAACACAAGAGTGTTAGAGGTAGCCAGCTGAGATCTCTGCTAAGATTTAATACAAGAGTGTTAGAGGTAGCCAGCTGAGATCTCTGCTAAGATTTAATACAAGAGGGACAAGCTTGTGTTAAGGTTAGAGGGACAAGCTACAGGCTATACTACTATATAACTACTTCTAAAACTATAATTAATTTTCACCATGTCCCCTTGCTACCAGCCATTGTAGATTTCCCTTACCTGCAGCCAGCACTGTAGCTAATGGGGTGACACTAATGTTCATCCTGGAGAAATAGGAGCCCCTAATTGCCTTGCCCTTGTAAGGTGGTGGTTGCTGCAATTGGCTGTTCTCAGTAATCACTGGACATGAAGCCAAGAAATATCCCTATGAATACCCTGAATTCCAGACCTACTCCTCCTTAACTACAATTAAGTTAAAGCAACCCTGTTTCTTTATGATAATTAGAACTGATTAGCTCTGGTCATATATCAAATAGGTTTGATGAATTCAAACTGAGTAGGCAATGGTGGTAGTTTCAGTTCAGTGGAATCCATATTGTGACCCATGATGGGAGCATTCTCTACCTGGAAACTAAGACCACAAATCCAGCAGAATGTAAAGCTGCAAAGGCAGAAAGCACAAATTCAATTTCTGGATAACAGGAAGTGACGGTGAAGGGAAGCAACTCTTTATTTCCAGCTCTATGCATCTGTCTATTACAAAACAACAGCATATGTCTGTCACTGGTTCAATGCATGTTGTGGAGGATACCATCCCACCCAACAGGATGCTTTTCCCCAAGTTGGCATCTTGGCCACAGCTTTAACAGGCTGTCCCATCATTCTACTAAGCCAGATTTCATGGTCTTGTGCCCAGTATCACAAAATTTTCACTATAAAATACATTTCTTGTTCTGAGGTAATATTTTATAGAATTCTATGGCAGTATATCAGGTTCTATAAGCTCTCAGAAGATGGTGCTGACAGAGAACTGCGGAAAAAGGAAGCAAAGTCCACAATTGGAGTGTCAGTTCCAGTTACAATCAATCTCTGCTCTTTCCATGGGAGAAGGGAAGTGCTGTAATCAACTTGTCACTGAGAAGCTGGGTAGACTTTTTGAGGAGTGGTACCCTATTGAGAGCTCAGTGTTGGTCTCTGCTGCTGGCAGTTCAGTTATTCAGCAATAGCAGTAGGTTGTTTAGCCTGGGTGAAAGGGAGTCCATGCTGTTGGTCCATGCAAGGCCTATACCCCATGACCATTCTTCATGGGCCCACTGCAATAGCACTGTGGTGGCCATGGAGAGAAGCTCCTGGATGAATCATCCAATCCATCTGTTTATTCCATCTCCTCTGTGGGGGATGTTCTCTTGTGGGAGTTAACTTAAGACACATAGATCTGCATGGTTTATGCTCACCGTTATGAGTCCCTTCATATGCTTCTTTCTAAGACATTCTAATTTCTGATCTTCCAATCCTGTTCCCTTCAGTTCCTAACCAACTCGTGAAGTCCTCTTTGACTGCCCAGGAGCCCATGTACATTCTTACCATAAATCACTTTTCCTGCCTACAAACTTACCAACTGTGTCTACTGATCATGGCTCTGCCTATCAGGGAGGCTGACAGTGAAAAGTGACTTAAGAGCCTTAGGGCCACTTTGCAGCATTTATGACTGAAGTCAGAGGTGATACTATGAAGATGTGAAGTGGAACACAGGATGTATGTATTATAGACAGTCATGGAAGTTTTTCAGAGGGAGCAAGTCATGAGGCTATCTATGGGAAGTGCATTTTTGGTAGAAGGAACAGGATGTGCCAAGGCCCTGTGGTGGGACCATGTGTGTGGATTCAGATAATAGCAAGTGTGGTTGAAGAATTATGAGTGAAGAGAAATGATAGGAGAGGAGACCAGAAATGAAGGTGCTTAGGCTATTTTTAAGCGTGTGGAATAATTGCAGGCTTTGAAACAGAGGAGTGACATCATGTGACTTACAGCGTCTAAGATTCACTAGCTCCTGTTCTGAGAATAGAATAGGGGCAGCAGTGAAGATGGTGTCTCAGTGAACAATGGGATAAATAATGGGATAAATGGCATGAGTTCAAGAGAAGATCAGAAGACAGCAAAGTGAAAAGGACAAATATTGCTAACATTTTTCGGAGTTTAATTACAAACAGGGGCAGATAAATGAGTTGGTAGCTGGAGAGGGGTGTGGAGCAAGGGGAAGGCTGATGATTTTTCTTTTACTTTTTTTCAGGTGGGCAGAATAACAGTATATTTGCAGGCTGATAGGATATCTAACAGAAAGAGACAAAAGGATAATGTGAAGTAGAGACAAAAATTACTTTAATCTTTCTATAAATATATGAAAATTCAAAACTACATTTGGAAGCAATTAAATATAGATTAAGCTTTGTATGCCACATGAGAATATTTTATATTTTTGAAACAATAATCACTTTTGGAATAAACCCAAGAAATAAAACCTATGAATGACTTTAGTGTTCTATTAATTAAATCCTATAATTAAATGTTCTCCTAATAAAAGTGTTAAAAAGGTACTTATACTGTTCTAGTTCACAAAGTAAATTACACACATCTATGGAATTTTATATATTATACTGCTTTGGAATAAAGTTAAATGAGGAAATAAACAGTTTTTGCCCAGATTACTTCACTATCTAAAATTCCTAAATTCTGAATTCTAACAGTATGTAAATTTTTAAATATTATTTTTCCCTATCACAGGTTCTTAACAGTAAAACTCTACTTTAGGCAAATTAAGCAGTAGTATTATATTTGAAACTATGAAAATTTTTCTTTTGCACTAACAAATTTGTATCCATGTCATTGTAAATTTATGAGCTATTTAAATTTCAGAATGTAATTATCTACAGACAATATCATCCCATAATACAATAATAAACTTATCATCAGTAAACAAAAAAAAGGTAAACCCAGAGATGTAGATTTAACTCTTTAAATGTCGTGTATACTATTTGTAATATGACAAACAGTACTATAATATATTCCATTTATAATACTAATGTTATAAAAAGATAAATATTTGTTAGCTTACAGTGTTAGCAGTTTTCAAAATGTTTCAACAAAACAATCATTACTACAATATGTGCTCATCTTCAACAACCTTTAATAGTTGAAGTGGCAGAATTGGGGTTGCCAGAAGATATCTGTGGTACAACTGCTTTTTAAATTATTGAGCATTTTCAGTGTTCCCCAAAGGTCTGCTAGACAACATGAATACTTCTGGTTTCTTGTAGGCCTGGAAGCAGGACTTCATTGTGCCTGATGTTCATCAGATACCAAAGCCTCTCACCACCAGTTCTGGTAAAGCTACGTAGCAGGAGCCCATGATGTTTAATTGAAAGGGCCCAGGCTTTGGACCTTGACCTTCTGGCCTGGAATCCCAGCTCTAACACTCCCTTGCCATTATGACTTTGGACAAGATATAACCCCTCTTAGCCTAGTCTCCTCATCAGAAAAGTGGCCATAATCTATCTTAATGGATTGTTAGCAATAATAAAGGATCATTTATAGACAATGTTTAACATGGTACCTGGCTTAATAAGGTATCTGCTAAGATCTCAATAGATACATGCTCCTATTATTTATCACCAAAATCCTGAGATTTAGGTTAATCATTAATATCCCTTTTTAAATATAACACAGAGGCCGGGTGTGGTGGCTCATGCCTGTAATCCCAGCACTTTGGGAAGCCAAGGCGAGCAGATCACCTGAGGTCAGGAATTTGAGACCAGCCTGGCCAACACAGTGAAACCCTGTCTCTACTAAAAATATAAAAATTAGCCAGATGCAGTGGTGCCCGCCTGTAATTCCAGCTACTTAGGAGGCTGAAGCAGGAGGATCACTTGAACTTGGGAGGCAGAGTTTGCAGTGAGCCAAGATCACGCCATTGCACTCCAGCCTGGGTGACAGAGCGAGACTCCGTCTCAAAAAAATAAAAAAATAATAAAATAAAATAACACAGAATCAGTAAGTGGGTAGCCGGGATTCAAACCCAGGCTGTAGACTTCCTCCAGCCCTTATGTTCTTAGCTCCTAGGCTGTTCGTTCTTTGATATGTTGGAAAAGTAAGCAGAAACTCAATAAAGGGTAGAGAGTCTAATAAATATCATTTTATTCCTCTAAGCTTAACCAAATAACTCATCCAGCATAAGCTGAGGTACAATATAAATACCAAAGTCACATGTGAGAGACATTTGCATTGGCTTTGCAATTTCGAATCTAGAAAGGTAGTTATTACTAAAATGGAACTGTGAAAAGACATGAAAACACTGCAAAGCAAGTTACATGTAAACCCACTCTTAGCTTTTGGCAACTTTTCTCATCTTTGGTGTTCGCATTCAGTTTGGAACACACAGAACAGCTCCTGGCAACCAACTAAAGAATGGAAAGTTTTACTTGTGGTGTATATATATATTCCTATCAGGTACGTGTCACATCAATGATAAGTAACGTGTATCTGTTCTTTAGCATTCTCGAAACAACTACCATTCTGAAAAATAATGCCAACAAAATATGATATCATTTTCAGCTTAGCAGTTACTATAGTGTTAAATATATACAGCATATGTGAAGAAGTCCTAGGAGTAAAATCTATGGGAAAACAATGAACCAAATCAACAGTAATTCATAAATACTGTTATTAATATTGCTTTAAAAAGTATATAAATATTTCTGACTTTTAAACTAATTCCAAAGAGTTAAAAAGAAATACAAAGTAGTCCTCTTTTTTAAAATTTTTAACTTAAAAGTATAATTCTAGGCCAGGTGTGGTGGCTCACACCTGTAATCCCAGTAGTTTGGGAGGCCGAGGCCAGTGTATCACCTGAAGTCAGGAGTTTGAGACCAACCTGGCCAACATGGTGAAACCCCATCTCTACTATACAAAAAATTAGCCAGGAGTGGTGGCAGGTGCCTGTAACCCCTGCTACTTGGGAGGCTGAGACAGGAGAATTGCTTGAACCCAGGAGGCGGAGGTTGCAGTAAGTTGAAATTGTGCCATCGCACTCCAGCCTGGGCAACAAGAGCAAAACTCCACCTCAAAAAAAAAAAAATTATAATTCTAAACAAATGACTGAGGATAAAAACACCACCTCTGGAAGTACTCCAAGTCACAAAGATTACAGGAAAGGCTGAGTGTACTCTGGAAATGGAAAAGGATGAGGCTTCGGATGGAAATTCCTGACGTGTTGATGTATTTTTTTAAATTTTTCAGAAATACTGGAGACAGGAATTGCCAGGCACGCAAACCTGGGTCTCCTGATAGCAGCAATCCAAAAGGAACGCCTGGGCTGCTATCACAGAAAATGGCAGTGTTATGAAAGCCAGCACTTGTCATGAAGAATGCAGGCTGTTTTGTTTTCTCTAGTTAAAAAACGTAGTGTTGAAAATGTATTAACCTACTTAAAAGTTGTAGCATTCAAAACAATGGGAAAGAAAGATACAGTGTGATAGATGGAAGACAACTCCTGAAGAATTAAACCAGACCTATAACATAAATGCAAATAATAATACAAACAAAAATAGCTCTAATGTATAGAGTTTATAATATATACTGGGTACCTTAGATGTATCATCCTTTTCAATATTCGAAACAGTCCGAAGAGGTAGGAATTAATAGTCCCTTTTACTGATGAGCAAGCTGACACTTAGCTAAGTAACTTGCCCCAGTCACATGATATGAAATGGCAAAGGTGAATTGAAAGCCAGTCCTACTGAACCAAAGTCCATATGCTTTCTGTAACATTATTAAAAGTATGTAATTCAACACTTCAACAAAAATGTGTGTGCCAGAAATTATAAGGGAACTAGCTAGAAAAAGGAGCCAAAAGTAAAATGTTATTCCTCCCCTCTTACTGATTTTTTAAAATAAAAACAAACATGATAAATATCAAAGAAGACAATTGAGAAATACAAAGTATGACTATAAAGTAACAAAGCCAATATAATTACAAACACTCCAGAACTTATCAAAATTATAATGCTCTTAATCAAATTAGTCATCTCAGAAGAAGGTATAGTAATTTCTAGAATCGTGCCATTGTTCAAAACACTTTGCCTTGGGCATCATAAGAGTAAAATTATGTATCTATATCTCCTGAAGCATAGTCTTGTGGGGTTTTGTTTTTAAAGCAGGGTTTCGCTCCATCACCCAGGCTGTAGTGCAGTGGTACAATCATAGCTCATTGCAGCCTTAAATTCCTGGCCTCAAGGAAACCTCTCGCCTTAGCCTCCCAAGTAGCTAAGACTACAGGCATGCAGGCCATCATGGTGGACTAATGTTTTAAATGTTTCGTTTGTAGAGACAGGGTCTTGCTATATTCCCCAGGCTGGTTGCCCAGGCTAGTCTCAAATTCCTGGCCTTAAGTGATCCTCCTGCCTTAGCTTCCCAAAGCACTGGGATTACAGGCACAGACCAATGTGCCCAACACAACCACGGCCTTTTAAACAAAGTAATGCTGTGGCAAATGTTTACAAGTCAATACCATACTATGTTTGGAAATAGCCAAAAGTCATTTGGATACACAAAAATGTTAACAGTAGATCTTTCTACTGGGTAGAATTTCAGAGAACTCACTTTCTAAGTCAAGTATTTCTATAATATTTTACTGTTTTATAATGACTTTTACAAAAATAAAACATTTTAAAAAGTAGTATGAAGCCAGTAGTTAGATAGTCATCTAGAATTTACAGTTCCATTTAGAATTTGTTCTTGTGTAATTGATAAATTAGCACTGCATGCGATTCTAAAAACAGAGAATCTATCAGACACAACCCTGGTGATTTTCATGAATATAGTCCCTCCAAATAAACTTTAAGTTCATTTATGTAGCTATAAAAGCTCTGGTGCATTTTGCAAATTCATTATCATTTTGTAGATATCATTCTGTATATATTATGGGCACCCAAAAGCCTATATTAAATAGCATCTATTAATTTATTTTAAACTCCTTTATTGAGCTATGATTGACATATAAAAGCTATATATGTTTAATGTATACAACTTTCTGAGTTTGGATGTAAGTATATACCCATAAAACCATAACCACGCTGGGTGCAGTGGCTCACGCCTGTAATCCCAGCACTTTGGGAGGCTGAGGTGGGTGGATCACGAAGTCAGGAGTTTGAGACCAGCCTGACCAACATAGTGAAATCCCATCTCTACTAAAAATACAAAAAATTAGCCTGATGTGGTGGCAGGCACCTGTAATTCGAGGCTGAGGCAGGAGAATTGCTTGAACTCAGGAGGCGGAGGTTGTGGTGAGCCAAGATCGTGCCACTGTACTCCAGCCTGGGTGACAAGAGTGAAAAAAAAAAAAAAAAAAAAAAAGTCACAACCACAGGCAAGGTCGTAAACAGACCGCTTGCCTCCAAAAGTTTCCTTCTGCCCTATTTATTTAAAAATGTTTTTTGATAAGAATATGCTACAAGATTTCCCCTCCTAGCAAACATTTAAGTATACAATGCAGTATTGTTAACTATATGCTCTATGCTGTACAGTAGATCTCTAGGATTTATTCATTTGCATAACTGAAATTTTGTACCCTTTGACCAATACCCCTCCTCCACTTCCTCTTCTCCCAGTTCCCAATGACCACTATTCTATTCTTTGCCTCTATAAGGCAGTATTCAGACTGAGCCTCTGAGAAAGAAATATGAGAACACATTTTTAGTCATCTATAATATGTAGTTAAGGCAGGGGACTGTAAGACAAATCAGGAGGTGTAAGTATCTGCAATACCAAACACATTCAGAAACTGGTACTGATGAGAAAAGCAGAAATTTACCAAATGACACTCTGGGCTTTACAATTAAGAGTCCTCAGCCTAGTTGCCTCAGAACGTCCACACAAGGGAAAAAATTACATTTTATCTAGATTTAAAAGGATACCTTTCTAAAGAATAGAATGTTTTGGGTTTTTTTTATGTCAGACTAGGGATGATCTGGGTCTATGGGCTTAAATTCAAGCCATAGTTCCTAGATCAGAAAATGTTCAGGTCTGGAAACAGAAGAAAATGGCTGGGTGTTTTCTTTTTTTTTCTTCTTCTTCTTTGAGATGGAGTCTCACTCTCTCACCAGGCTGGAGTGCGATCTCAGCTCACTGCAACCTCTGCCTCCTGGGTTTAAGCGATTCTCCTGCCTCAGCCTCCTGGGTAGCTGCAACTACAGGCGTGCACCACCACGTCCAGCTAATTTTTGTATTTTTAGTAGAGACTGGGTTTCACCATGTTGGCCACAATGGTCTCGGTCTCCTGACCTCGTGATCCGCCCACCTCGGCCTCCGAAAGTGCTGCAATTACAGGTGTGAGCCACCGCTCCCAGCCCTTCTTCTTTCTTAATGTGAGCATTTCTCTCGTGGCATTTGAATTTCTGTTTAAAACCCAATAACTTTCAAGCATACCATCTTATCAGCAATTTACAATGTAAGAAACATATGGTTAAAGCCATCTTTAAAATAATCTGTAACAATTACATTGTTCATGGGTCTTAACTCTAAAAAGTAACATTTTAATCCAAAATATATTGTTTGTAATGTGGAAGCATAAACCATTTTAAGCATATCATTGAGAGACTGAATTCTGCAGAAATCAGAAACATTAAAAGACATTACATTATATGACAAAATAATTAAATATCTCCATTAACTATAAAAACTTTTCATTTCTTGAAGACCAAATAATAGATTTTGCTAATATTTTTAAATGTTTCTTATTGTTAAAAAATTCCTAAGTATCTGAATACTGGTATCATTTATATTTCAAAGGTCTTATGGCTGAAAGAAACACATATTTCTATTTAACCCTTGGAAAAGCTGTGCATTAAATATATTTACTGATTGCCTTCTATGTTTCATCCTAAGACCAGGCAAGAAGAAGGGGAACCACATATGGTACTCAAACCTTTATAAAGCCTGAGGTTAGGTGGCAGGAGAAGGAATCTAAAGTTTTGTTTTCTATTGCCTTTCCTCTTTCATTAACATACTATTTCTCTATTATACTCTCTTATCAATATTCTACCCAACACCCACAAATGTTTTATTTAATCTTAAAATAAATTAAATGTCATTAGACCTATGAAGAATAAAGCAAATAATTGCTGACTTGGGTTAATTGCATTCCTTTTAGTTCAGTCATTAATCCAGATCCTGATGTTAAGCAAGCCAGTATAATAAGAATTCAGATGATCAAGTTGATAAAGACTCTTGTGGATTTCACTAGCTATCAAAGAGGATAGAATTTTACCACTCTGGCCAAGTGAAGAAACAACTCCAGTGGTGTTTGTTTGTTTGTTTAACCATAAAACTGTAAATATGAAATAGTCTTGAAAATACCTCAACCTTGGCAAAAAAAAAAAAAAAAGCAACCATACCTTCTCCTCTTATAGTCAGCCTTGTTGCTCCATTTATGCTGCCATATTTAGGTATTATTTCTGTGACTTTGGGGATTATTTGAGAGCCATCTGAAAAATATTAAAATATAGTAGAGGTAAAATCACCAAGTTCTTCATTTCAATTATCAACATTTGTAACACATACCACAAGGCTGCAAGGAAAACATCGTGAAGTTTATAGGACTGAAAGTAAAATTCACCCAGGTTTTATTTTTGGCTCTGCCAATGACTTGACAGAGTCATTAACTTAGTTAACACCCACTGGCTTTGTGCAAAGCACTATCTTAGGTGCTACCAAGAGCAAAACTAACACGTGATCATTTTCATCACTTACCTATCATATTATAAAACACGTATTAAATCCTTAATTTCATGTAGTGTTCTGCTAACTGCAGATCTATAACTATGCTTAACAGCTCACGTAACAGCAGACATCAAGAAGATATAGGTCATTATAAGAGCACAGAAGAAATGTAATGCTAGGTAGGTTGAAAGACTAGACCAGGTACAAAGAGAAATGTTGGTTTTGAGAAGAAATTGTTTTCCGTGAGGGAGTGTGGCTTCAGGAAAGATAATTTCTGGGATCCTTCTAGTCTCCTGATGATAGTGAGTTCTTAATGTAAAGGTCACTAATTCATTCAACAAACTGTGTTAGCTTCCTAGAAATACGGAAATGTGTAACAGTCCTAACTTTCCAAGGGCTTAGGTTAGACAGTACCAACAGACAGAGGAGAGCATAGAGGCTATGGGTGACTCAAGGAGCATTTCACCCACACTGCTTGTGTCGCACTGGCTTCTACAAAGAAGACATGCCCCCTTCCACATTTTTGAGGGCAAATATGAATTAGACTGGGCTCATCGTCAGAAAGATAAAGATAGCTCTAGATAGAGGGAACTGCCTGGGCAAACAGCGTTATGTGAGCTGCTTCTTTGGAGTACTGCAAATAATTCTTTAAAACGACTCAAAGCTACATAGTGGATAGAGGTGTTTATTTTCTGCTTATACTGTACAGATCTAGTAATTACTGGAATCCCGAAAGAAATGTTCACAGTAGGTAGAAAAATTTAAGTGATGATACAAAGAAAGGCCATAGAAATTATTAATTTCTCGAAATGGATGTATACAAAAAGGCTAAGGGAATTATGATTGGCTTGTT
>NW_012109142.1:749806-751480 GCF_000951045.1 Mandrillus leucophaeus
ACACACACACACACACACACACACACCCTAGAACCTTCGCGGGAGAACCAGTCCGGCCTGGAGCCAGTCCATGATAATCAAACCTCCACACTCATACCCGGTTGCTGCCTTCCCAAGGCTGTTCCCATAGGTGGAAGGGCCTTACTCCTGTTTGGCGAAAGGAATCAATGGTCCTTGAGGTCTCCCTAGATCTCCTTCTCTATTTTCTTTTTGGTTTTTTCTTTTTTCTTTCTTTTCCTGCATACTTTCATCTGCCTGTCTGCCTTGGTCATTAATCCTCCCCAGATGGGCCTATAAATCTACCTAACACACAAACCCCACGCGTTTTTACCCCTTCACATTCATATGAGATTGTGCTATCTCTTTAATTGACAGTCATAATAGTTGTTGATTTCTCAGCCTATCCCAAACACGGCGCCTAGTGCTTTATAGACAGTAGTTCCAATAGTTACCATCACGCCCATTTTTCTAAGCAGTAGACTGAGGCACAGAAATGTTAGGTGACTTGCCCAGGGACATACAGCTAAGTGCAGAGTGAGGACTCAAGCAGAGAGACTCCAGAGCCAGTTCTCTTATCCCCTCCACTGCCCTCAGTTCTGTAGACTGAGGGCCAGGGCTTACTGTTGGCTTGGAGGGAGGTCCAGCACTGCTGACCTGTTTCTGGAATGCCAGATAGCAGACGAATGAAACGCAGGTGTCTCTGACCTCCCTGGAGAAGGCAGTTTATTATTCCCAACTGAATGCTCCCCGGGGGCTCATTCCAAATCCTCTCACTGTTGTTAATATCCTAACCTCAGGATCTCTTGATTGCCCACCTCTCCCTACTCTTTAAAAGGTGAGAAGGGGCTGGGCACAGTGGCTCACACCTGTAATTCCACCACTTTGGGAGGCCGAGATGGGAGGATCACTTGAGGTCAAGAGTTCGAGACCAGACTGTCTGACATGGTGAAACCCCATCTCTACTAAAAATACAAAAATTAGCCAGATGGTGTGGCGCATGCCTTGTAATCCCAGCTACTTGGGAGGTTGAGGTAGGAGAATTGCTTGAACCCGGGAGGCAGAGGTTGCAGTGAGCCAAAATCGCACCCTTGAACTACAGCCTGGGCGACATAGTGAGACTCTGTCTCAAAAACAAACAACAAAAAAAGGTGAGAAGCTCCACCCACCTAGTTTGCAGTTTCTACATTTAAAAATGTTATGTGTTTTTAAAGATATTAAAAGATTATTACCCAAATAGCAATACATAAGCTTCTATTGGATCCTGGTGTGTAATAATAATGATAATGATAAAACTATGAAGGACGTTTGCAAAACAAATTAGGGGAAGTGAATATGGATTAAGTAACAAGTATTGAAAGATATTACAGAAGTGTTCATTTCATTAGGTATAATAGTGGTATCATACTTTAGTCAAAGAGTGGTTTCAAGTGATGGAATCGCATGATGAGGTATTTGGGGTTGTAGTGTCTTTATGTCTGGAATGTACTTCAAAATAGTTTTGCTGAAAAAAAAAGCTGGCAAATTTTAAACAATGTTTGAATTTAAGTGTAGGTATGATCCTTTGCACATTTTTATTAGTTTAAAAATTTTTATAAGTAGAAATTTTTAAATTTTCTTTCTTTCTCTTTCTTTCCTTCCTTCCTGCTTTCATTCATTCTTTCTTTCCCTCCCTCC
>NW_012109142.1:756346-758967 GCF_000951045.1 Mandrillus leucophaeus
AAAGAAAGAAAGAAAGAAAGAAAGAACCGAAAAATAAAAGTAAATAATTTTGTTATCTAGTTATATTCATCTCATAAATTTTTGGAATCTCTCTCCAAGTCATCAGCTACTGAAAATTGTGCCTATAAAGGTAAAGTATGTAACCGTATATACTTCACCACGGTAACAGTCCATGGCCTGGGGGTCAGGAATCCTAACCATATTATATACTGGAGTTGTAATTTTTAATGAGAAACCATTAAATAAGACAGACTTTCCTCTAGATAGAATTCATATAATTTATAACAAAGAGAAAAACTTGTCTAAATATTGAGTGTATCAATAAAGCACTTCAGATTTTTTATGTTGACTTCCGTTTTGCCAAACTTTTAAAAGATTTTTTTCACCAAATTTTTAGATAGTATATCAACCAGCAAATGACATGCAACATTCAAAATATAATATGGCTACTTTTATTGTGTCCTATTTTATTTTTTGACTTAACACATACTAATTGCATGGTTCATTATACTAGTTTCTTTCAGATAGCTTCACTTTCTTTCACACTTAGTCTTCTTAGAATAAGTTAAGTATATATAAAATATGTATTAGGTATACATATTATATACATACATATGTATTCAATATTATATGAATATGTAATTTTTTTCTAGATGTATTACCATTAGTCACTCATATTAAGCAATCATATTAAAGCTGATAAATACTGCTATTAAACCGCAGTCATCCAAGTTGGCAAATTTAGCAAATTAGTCATTCAGCAAAATGATCATTGGACTAATTAGCTTCAGGAAAGTTGATTTCTGGTAAAGTAGCCTTCTTTCTTGTCTTATAATGTCTTAAAAAAAAAAGCCCATAATTTGCATATATAAATTTTTAATAAACTTTTGTTGAATGAATGAACATCTTTAATTGATTTTTCCCTTTAAGTAGTGCTTATTTATATGATAAATAAATGTCCTAAAAAAGATCACACCAGTGAGAATTTTGGTCTTAAAATAATTGGATGGGATAGTGTTATTATTAAAATAATTGGATGGGATAGTGTCCCAATAAATAATTGTAACTAGATGGAAATTCATATAACCAAAAGGTCAACTTGGAACCAGAAAAAGCAGTTATGGAGTTGATGTAATTTATGATTTAAATAGTGTCCATTTTTACAATCTTCAAACCTGTCTTGCAACACAGACTCATCATGGACATGAGAAAACATGAGAGTAGAATCCTAATCATTAAACCCCGTGTTTCTTTTGTAGGTTTTCAAAAATCTAGCTCTAACAAAACCCTGCCTAAAGGGCCAGGATAGTGGGTGTGACCTGTGCCATCTCATAGGGCCCATACTCGGTTTAATACTTTGCTGTCATCTTGAGATCCTTAATATTTTTTGAACAAGGGACTTCCCGTTTTCATTTTGCATGAGACCTCACAAATTATGTATCCTGTTCTACTGGCTCATATGGTGAAAAAAGAGACTGTTTTTAAACATATTGGTCCCTTGACTTAAAAATAATAAGAAAATGATAAGGGATTGATAGAAACTCTTGCAGAACTAGAGGGAATAAGGAATTTAATTGTGAATGTATCACTCAATTCAGGGCCTAATTTCAAAACTAGACCTATTAGTGAAAGATGGTGAACAAAATGAGGTACTTGGAAAACAATAGTTTGCCTTTAACATATGTTCAGAATTCTAGGCATTAAGAAAATGGCAGTGATTAAGAAAACTCCCTGCCCTCGTGGAGCTTACATTCTTGGTGGAGATAGACAATAAACACAAAAATTAGTGAAATATATAGCACGTTCAAAACTAATAGATGCTAGACAGAAAATACTAACACAAGGAAGACCACAAACAATGTAACCTTGTTGCTTAATGTCAGGAAGGAGATGGAAGGTTTTTAATTGCTTAAGTGTGCAAATACGGGACGGTTCAAATAAAAATCATTAACTCTCCATTGACAAATTTGCATGGAGCTACATGACCCAGGTAATGTTGAACATATTTGACTTTTGAGACAATTACTGGAGCGTGTTAAAGTCATTCATTACTGCTAACGTGTTGTGCAGTAACAAAGGTTTTACAAAGTTTGGTACCTTCTGTAAGTGTCAATATTTCTTTCATTTACTTTTTTATTTCCTTCAAATTCCTTTTTGTATTTGGTGTGTCGTAAAATGGGTTATTTGTGATTACTCCTTCATGAATATAGTGTGTATTTTAAAAATAACTGTGAGAAAATTGTGAATATCAGAAATGAGAATGATTATTTGTAGTAAGGCACAGACACAAAAAGTCATGAAATTCCATGCTCGAAACTATTCACTCTCCTAGAAGGGCATGGCTTCTGGACTCCTGCTGAAACCTTGTATCTACTTGAGGGTTAAAGTAATAAAAAGTGTTAAAAAAATGAACAAATTGAAAAAAAAAAAAACTTGTCTTATTTCACTTGTCTTACAAATTTCTTGAATATCCTATAATTTGCTTAATTGACAGCCAAATTACTTGTTTCTATGACATTTATCAAATTGCTTAAAAGCCTTAAGGCTTGTAATATAGAGTTTCAAAATGTCACTTGAATCGAACGTTTTATTTTATCATTATTTCTTATACATTTTACAGA
>NW_012109142.1:759017-769402 GCF_000951045.1 Mandrillus leucophaeus
AAAAAAAAAGCCCATAATTTGCATATATAAATTTTTAATAAACTTTTGTTGAATGAATGAACATCTTTAATTGATTTTTCCCTTTAAGTAGTGCTTATTTATATGATAAATAAATGTCCTAAAAAAGATCACACCAGTGAGAATTTTGGTCTTAAAATAATTGGATGGGATAGTGTTATTATTAAAATAATTGGATGGGATAGTGTCCCAATAAATAATTGTAACTAGATGGAAATTCATATAACCAAAAGGTCAACTTGGAACCAGAAAAAGCAGTTATGGAGTTGATGTAATTTATGATTTAAATAGTGTCCATTTTTACAATCTTCAAACCTGTCTTGCAACACAGACTCATCATGGACATGAGAAAACATGAGAGTAGAATCCTAATCATTAAACCCCGTGTTTCTTTTGTAGGTTTTCAAAAATCTAGCTCTAACAAAACCCTGCCTAAAGGGCCAGGATAGTGGGTGTGACCTGTGCCATCTCATAGGGCCCATACTTGGTTTAATACTTTGCTGTCATCTTGAGATCCTTAATATTTTTTGAACAAGGGACTTCCCGTTTTCATTTTTGCATGAGACCTCACAAATTATGTATCCTGTTCTACTGGCTCATATGGTGAAAAAAGAGACTGTTTTTAAACATATTGGTCCCTTGACTTAAAAATAATAAGAAAATGATAAGGGATTGATAGAAACTCTTGCAGAACTAGAGGGAATAAGGAATTTAATTGTGAATGTATCACTCAATTCAGGGCCTAATTTCAAAACTAGACCTATTAGTGAAAGATGGTGAACAAAATGAGGTACTTGGAAAACAATAGTTTGCCTTTAACATATGTTCAGAATTCTAGGCATTAAGAAAATGGCAGTGATTAAGAAAACTCCCTGCCCTCGTGGAGCTTACATTCTTGGTGGAGATAGACAATAAACACAAAAATTAGTGAAATATATAGCACGTTCAAAACTAATAGATGCTAGACAGAAAATACTAACACAAGGAAGACCACAAACAATGTAACCTTGTTGCTTAATGTCAGGAAGGAGATGGAAGGTTTTTAATTGCTTAAGTGTGCAAATACGGGACGGTTCAAATAAAAATCATTAACTCTCCATTGACAAATTTGCATGGAGCTACATGACCCAGGTAATGTTGAACATATTTGACTTTTGAGACAATTACTGGAGCGTGTTAAAGTCATTCATTACTGCTAACGTGTTGTGCAGTAACAAAGGTTTTACAAAGTTTGGTACCTTCTGTAAGTGTCAATATTTCTTTCATTTACTTTTTTATTTCCTTCAAATTCCTTTTTGTATTTGGTGTGTCGTAAAATGGGTTATTTGTGATTACTCCTTCATGAATATAGTGTGTATTTTAAAAATAACTGTGAGAAAATTGTGAATATCAGAAATGAGAATGATTATTTGTAGTAAGGCACAGACACAAAAAGTCATGAAATTCCATGCTCGAAACTATTCACTCTCCTAGAAGGGCATGGCTTCTGGACTCCTGCTGAAACCTTGTATCTACTTGAGGGTTAAAGTAATAAAAAGTGTTAAAAAAATGAACAAATTGAAAAAAAAAAAAACTTGTCTTATTTCACTTGTCTTACAAATTTCTTGAATATCCTATAATTTGCTTAATTGACAGCCAAATTACTTGTTTCTATGACATTTATCAAATTGCTTAAAAGCCTTAAGGCTTGTAATATAGAGTTTCAAAATGTCACTTGAATCGAACGTTTTATTTTATCATTATTTCTTATACATTTTACAGAACCTATTTCAGTTTACATTGAAGAGAAGAATGATGATGAAGACTGGGTTACAGTTTCACTTGCATAAATATGGTGGGACACCAAGGCCACAGTGTCCTTATTTATAAAATGTCTTGGCTTGGGAGGCCGAGACGGGCGGATCACGAGGTCAGGAGATCGAGACCATCCTGGCTGACACAGTGAAACCCCGTCTCTACTAAAAAATACAAAAAATAAAATAAAATAAAATAAAATAAAATAAAATAAAATGTCTTGCCAATAGTAGATTTTTGTTATGCAAGAACAATCTCAAGGTGTAAAAGCTAGGACACTTTGAAAACATGAATTCTCCATTTAGTAAAATTCTTTTACTTAAGATCCTATAAAGTTGGAGAGACTTCAGTTCAGTCATGTGCACTGGAGATGCTCAAGCTGGTTTTTGCCCAGAAATAGAGGAGAAATCTAGAAGAGGTGCTTGATACAGTGTGTTGATACATTCTAGAATTATTGAAATACCTTAATATTAAAATGAGCCATCAAAGGATTGATGCTCTCACCATTGCCCTTCAGTATTGCATCTGACAAAATTCTGATTTTGTGAGTCTCTTTTGGAGGCTAACAAGGCTGGTGACATTTTGGGAAAGGTAAAAAATTCTTTTATTGTTCTGCTTTGTTTTATATTCTTCTTCCAAATAAAACATTGATTGGAAAAATTAAAGCATTATATACTCTTTACTTAATTGGTTCTAACAATGCTTTTCAATACATCTGGTATTGTTACCTTAGTAATAATGAAAGCACCTCATGCTGTCATTACTTGTTTTTTACATAGACATGCAATAGGAATAAAGGCTGTTTTTACAATCCTGAGAGAAGCTTTGTCACCAAACATAAAAGTCATTGACATTATTTAAAGTACCCTCTGAATTATTGCATGTTTTAAAAAATGATCAAGAAATAGGGCAACCAAAATATAAAGTACACTTTATCAAATAGAAGTTCACTGATTTCCAAGGGTGCAGGAGTTATTTATTTATTACGTGTGTGTGTGTGCGTGTGTGGTGAGAACACTTGAACTCTTTCTTATCGATTTCCAAGTATACAATATGTTGTTATGAACTGTAGTCACCATGTTGTACAATAGATCTCTTGAAATTATTCCTCTGGTCTAACTGAAATGTCATATCTATTGACCAACATCTCCCAAAGCCCCTCACCTCCAACTTCTGGTAACCAACGTTCTACTCTGTGTTTCCATGAGTTCGACTTTTTTGCATTCCACATATAAGTGAGATAATGCAGTATGTCTCCTTCTGTGCCTGGCTTATTTTACTTAACATAATGTCTCCATGTTCATCCCTATTGTTGCAAATCACAGTATTTTTACTATTTTTAATGGCTGAATAGTATTCCCTTGTGTATACATACCATATTTTCTTCATTCATTTACTGATGTACACTTACATTAATTCCATATCTTAGCTGTTGTGAATAATGCTGCAACGCACATGGGAGTTCAGATGTATCTTAGAAATCCTTATTTCAATTCCTTTGAATACTTACCCAGAAGTAGGTTTTCTGGATCATATGATAGTTCCATTTTTAATTTTTTGAGGAACTTCTATACCATTTTCCTTAATGACTGTACTGAATTACATTGCTACTAACAGTGCACCAGGATTCCTTTTACTCCAGATTCTTGTTAACAGTTGTTATCTTTTGTCTTTTTTATTATAGCCATTCTCACAAGTAATATGTGATTGTGGTTTTATTTGCATTTCCCTGATGATTAGTGATGTTTTTACTGCAGCTCAGACTCTGAGTTCTTGGCTCTCAAGTAAGTAGAAATGAACACCAGGCCAAACAGAAATTTTTCTTAGGCAAGGTTTTAATAGGCTTCCAGCTCACACAAACCAAGGGAGAAATGTACAGAAAACGGATCTCAGTGCCAGCTCCCCAAAAGGCTTGGCTCTTGTCATTTTAAGGGAGCTAAGGTGAGAAAAGGAACTATATGTAGGCATATAGAGGCAGGAAACTTTTAGCACCTGCACAGTTTGATAACATATTTCTTCATGTGTCGTATGTCTCATTAGCATGTCAAATCCCCACCCCTGGGTGTGATTTTCAGTATTATAATGAGATTATAACAAGGAAAAACTTCATGAAAGGTCAGTGCTGGAATTCATTCATCTTATCTTCAGTTGGCTGAATCTGGTCTGTTTATTATTGGGAATGCCAGAGTCTCACTTCAGTAACCTTGGAAGACATCGCTCAAATGTCTTTCTATATAAATGGTCAGTTTCTTTTTATACAAATGGTCAGTTTCTTCTTTTTATGGTTAGGGATTCAGCCAGGACAGCTAAGTTAGGAGGAGGCAGCTTTCTACTCCCTGACTTGGGTCAGCTTGTTAAGGGAGGCAAGAAGGTGGGGCAGGGAAATGCCTGGACATTTGAGGTCCATGGAGTGGCGGTGAGGGGGTCTTGGTTACTGTGTCTCTTAACTGCCAGGACCGAGTTTCTTTCCTATACTGGCTCAATGTTGACCACCTTGCTGTATACCTGTTGGCCATTTGTATATCTTCTTTGCGGAAATGTCCACTTAAGTCCTTTGTTATTTTTAATCTGGTTATTTGTTTTCTTACTGTTGAGTTATAAGAGTTCCATATATATTTTGGACATTAACCCCTTATCAGATATACGGTTTGCAAATATATTCTTCAACTTAATAGACAGTCTCTCCACTCTGTTGATGTTTCCTTTGCTGTGAAGAAGTTTTTAGCTTGATGTTAGCCCATTTGTCTATTTTTTTTCTGTTGCCTGTGCTTTTAGAATTATATCCAAAAAAAAAAAGTATTGCCCACACCAATGTCATGAAGCTTTCCCCCAATATTTTTTTTCTAGTGGTTTTATGGTTTCAGGTCTTACATTTAAATCTTTATTGTGGTCGATTTTGGTTTATGGTATGAGATGAAGGCCTAATTGGATTCTCCTGCTTGTGGATATCCAGTTTTCCCAGCCCTATTTTTGGAAGACACTGCCCTTTCTCATCATGTGTTCTTGGCATTTTTGTTGAAAATCTATTGATCATAAATATGTGAATTCATTTTGGGGGTGAGGGGTACGATTTAAGAGCTTGTTTAAGGGCAACTACTTAATTTTTCTTAAAGAAAAGAAATTCTGCATTCAGAATACTTCAAAAAAAAAATCTATTGATGCATGGGTTGACTTATCTGGCAATTATTTTTAGCCACATGGATGGGCTAAAATTTTCAAGTTCATTAGGCTTTCTACTTTAAATAATATTATAATCTTTCCAGAATATGTAGCTTATTTGGAAGATCAAAATAGAAACTGACATCCTTGCCAAACTCTGAAATGTTTTACCCCTAGCTAACTATCCATTTCTTTGAAAAGAGACATCTATAAATATCTGGAAACTGTTTAGTACCCTTTTGGAAGTTACTTCTATCTTAATTGTATTAAAGTTGAACCATGGATCCAGAATCCTTTCCTTTCTGATATAAACTGTATTGAAAGCATTGTCCTAGTCTATAATCTTTGCTCTTAGGCTCAAAAACATTATAGGTAGGATTTAACTCAAAAAATCTTTGAGGATTCTAATATCTTTTGAGGCAAGCTTATCTTGGCCTTGTAAAATGAGCTTAAAAAACTTTAATTTAATGCTATGATCTAAATGTTTGTATCCTCCCTAAATTTATGTATTGAAAGTGATGGTATACCAAAGTTATGCTGTTAGGAGGTGGGGGCTCTTGAAAGGTGATTATGTCATGGAAAGCCCTCATGAATGGGATTAGTGTCCTTATGAAATAGGCCCAAGGGAACTCATTCACGCCTGCCACCATGTGAGGATGCAGTGGAAAGACTCTTTCTATGAACCAGAAGATGGCATTCATCAGACACTAAATCACTGGCACCTTGATCACCAACTTCCCAGCCTTCAGAACTGTAAGAAGCAAATTCCTGTTTGTAAGTAATAAATTTCTGTTATTTATAAACCACCCAGTCTGTGATATTTTGTTATAGCAGCCCAAATGAACTAAAACATCCTTTTTGCTACACACACACACACACACCTTAACAAATCAAGAGTTTCAATACCTATAAACCTTAAAACAAAAAATTTGAAATTGACAACATATCCTGCATAACAATAACAAGCATGTTGTCCTGTCAATCACAACCTCACAGTGTAATGTTCTTATCCAAGTTAAGAAACAACTTTACTCTGATTTTTAAGAATAAGGTAAAATTTTAAAGTTACTTGTATATAAAATATATTGTCTTATTTTTGTGTTGATAAAAATGGATATCATGCATTTATTTTGAAATATTTGATAACTATAATTTTAATATAATTTGTTTCCTATATAATTCTACAAATTTTATTTGGTGTACTTAAACTTAATATTCTGAGAAAGAGTTCATAGCCTTCACTTGACTTCCAAAGGGACTCAGAAAAGGTTAGGGACACCTGATTTAGGCAGAGGGTAAAGATACAAAAGAAAATGGGTCACAAGATTAGGATTTTGGAAACTCCAACAGTTAGAGGTCTAGCAGAAGAGAGGTTAGCAAATAAGACTGAGAGACAGCAGCCATGGGTGAGAGGGAAAGTAGAACACTGTTGCAGTACAGAAATTAAGAGGAGAACACACCTGAAGATGTAGAATCATCACTTGTTATGAATGCTTTTGGGAGGTTGAAGAGGGTACTAATCTCTCTGGACATAGAGTCAGTGAAATGGTGATTTCCATAAGCCCAAATTGAGTGAGTTGAGAGGGAGGTGAAGAAGTAGAGACAATCCAATTAAAAAGTTTTGCTTATAATGGCAGCAGAGGAATAGGGCTGTTCCTAGAGGGAGATATGTGATCAAGACATGGTTTTTACAAAAGATTGTAGTTACCAGGCCAAGTGACTATGCTGCTATGGCTGATGTGGCAGAGGGGTAAAATACCAATGGAAAAGAGGGAGGGACAACTGTAAGAGAGAGATCATTGAGAAGAAGGGAGGTGCTGGAATCCAGGGGACAAGTGGAGGCAAGGTTAAATGTATGGGTCCAGATTCAGGAAGGCTGGTAAATTTGGTGATGAGATGATGCCATGTTCTTGTCTGATTGCTGCTGTTTCCTTGATAAGCATGAGGCTGGGGAGAAGTGCGAAACAGGCATTTTGGTGAGTTGGAAAGTGTATACCCTAGGAAAGTGTACTGGAGTTCCTGGGCAGGAAAAAAGTGTTCATTTGAGTTTGTGACCATTATTTCTTTTCAAACCATGTTCATGGCTTAGACTACCTAATGCTGTTAAACTATCCATACTACTCAAAGGAATATACATATGCCATGCAATCCCAGTAAAATGTCAATAATATTTTTCACAGAAACAGAAAAAGCAATACTTAAATTCAAAAGGTACCACAGAAGACCTGAGAAGCCAAAGCAATCTTGACCAAAAAGAACAAAGCAGAAGTCATAACTTTTCCAGGTTTCAAATAATTTTATAAAGCTATAACAAATAAAGTAATCAAAAAAGCATCATACTTCGGGAGGCTAAGGTGGAAGGAACACTTGAGCCCAGGAGTTTGAGATCAGCCTGAGCAACATATTGAGATCTGAGACCCCAACTCTACAAAAAAAGTTTTTTTGTAAATTAGCCAGGTGTAGTGCCACATGCCTGTAGTCCCAGCTACTTGTGAGGCTGAGGTGGGAGTATCACTTGAGCCTGAGAGGTTGAGGCTGCAGTAAACCATGATCATGTCACTGCACTCCAGCCTGGGTGACAGAGGTAGATCCTGTCTCCAAAAAAAAAAAAAAAAAAAAAAAAAATGTCATTCTGGCATAAAAAGACGTGAGCCAATGGAACAGAATAGAGACCCCAAAATAAACCCGTGCATGTACAATCAACTATTTTTTGACAAAAATGCCAAGAATATAAAATGGGAAATAACAGTCTTTTCAATAAATTATGTTAGCCAAACTGGATGTGCACATGAAAAAAGAAAAAAACTGTTTAATCCATATATCATAAGTACCAGGAAATCAACTCAAAAATTGATTAAACACTCAAAGACATGAACCAGTAAAACTGGAAGAAAACAGGGAAAAGGCTCCTTGACATTGGTCTTGGCAATGAGTTTTTGGATATGATGCCAAAACACAGGCAAAAATAAACAAGCAAGATTACATCAAATTAAAAAGCTTTCTTGCAGCAAAGAAAGCAATCCCGAGTGAAATGGCAATCTATAGAATGAAAGAATATGTTTTTGCCAGGTGCGGTGGCTCACGCCTGTAATCCCAGCCCTTTGGGAGGCTGAGGCAGGCGGATCATGAAGTCAAGAGATCGAGACCATCCTGGCTAACACAGTGAAACCCCGTCTTTACTAAAAACACAAAAAAGTAGCCAGGCGTGGTGGCAGGGGCCTGTAGTCCTAGCTACTCAGGAGGCTGAGGCTGGAGAATGGCGTGAACCCGGGAAGTGGAGCTTGCAGTCCACTACACTCAGCCTGGGTGACAGAGTGAGACTATGTCTCAAAAAAAAAAAAGTTTTCAAACCATGTATTTGATAAGAGATTAATATCCACAATACTAGGAACTCCTACAACTCATAACAAAAACCAAACAACAAACGAATCCAATTAAAAAATAGACAAAGGACCCAATAAATATTTCTCTAAAGAAGAAGACATACAAGTGGCTAAAAGCAATGTGATGAGGTGCTCAACATCACCAATCAGGGATAACCAAATCAAAATCACCATTTCACCTCACAACTTTTAGAATGACTATTATCAAACAGTCAGAAGATAAATGTTGGCAAGAATGTGGAGAAAAGGAAACCCTGATACATTGTTGGTTTATATGTAAATTAGTACAGCCATGATGAAAAACTGTATAAAGATTCTTCAAAATGTTAAAAAATAGAACCATCATATAATCCAGCAATTCCGCCTCTGGGCATATATACAAAGGAATTGAAATCAGAATTTTATTTTTTTGAGACAAGGTCTCATCTGTCACCCATGCTTGAGTGTAGTGATACAATCATGGCTCACTGCAGTCTTGACCTCATGAGCTCAAGCAATCCTTCCACCTCAGCCTCCCAAGTAGTTGGGACTATAGGCGTGTGCCACCACACCCAGCTAGTTTTTGAATTTCTTGTAGAGATGGGATTTTGTTATATTGCCTAGGCTAGTCTAGAGCTCCTGGGCTCAAGCGTTCTGCCCACCTTCGCCTCCCAAAGTGCTGGGATTACAGGCATGAGCCACTGCACCCGGCCAGGATCTTCAATATGTGTCTGCCCCTCCTGTCCATTAAAGCATCATTCACTGTAATCAAGATATGGAATTACCCTAAGTGTCCATCGATGGATAAATGAATAAAGAAAATGTAATACACACCTCCACATTCATCTATCCACCCTCCTCCACACGAGAATTATTCAGTCTGAGAAACGAGAGAAATCATGCCATTTGTGAAAACATGCATGGACCTAAAGGATACAATGTTTAAGTGAAAAAAGCCAAACACAGAAAGACAAATACTGTATGATCTCACCTATATGTGGAATCTAAAATAGTCAAACTGATAGAAGCAGACAGTAGAGTGATTGTCAGGGGCTGGGGTGATGGGGAACAAGAAGATGATGGTTAAAGCATACAAAGTTTCAGTTATGTAAATTCTAGAGATCTATTATGCAGCACAGTGCCTGTAGCTAACAATACCATATTGTATACTGAAAATTTTCTAAACGGATAGATCTTATGTTAAGTGTTCTTACTACATACAAGCACACACACACACACACACACACAAAAACAATAATGAAGGGTGGGGGGAGGAAAGTCTGGGAGATGCTGCATATGTCTATGACCTTGATGGTAGTGATGGTTTCACAGGTATATACTTATCCCCAAACTCATTGAGGCATATGCATTAAATAAGTATAGCTTTTTACATGTCAATCATACCTCAATAAAGTGGTTTTTGAAAACATAGAAAATAAAGGCAAGTTACATATATAATATAAAACATTTATCCAAAGATATAAAAGGAATGCTGACATATAGTATTATTGTTCCATACATATTAAATGTACCCAAACCAGAAAATATTTTTATGTAATATTTTATTCATTTTTAAAATGAAGCAAAAAATCACACTTGTATTTTGAAAAATTTTAAACTTATTTACAATAAGTAGGTATATAAACTTCTATTGGATTCACATTTTAAATCTTTATCTCCATATATATAATTTTTTTCTGTTCATTTTTCTATTCATAGTCTATTCATATAGTACCAGTTTTTGCTATTACAACATTTGAGAGTTAGTTACAATGTGACTTCATCCTTAAATACTTCAAGATGGAACAGGATCATTCTTCACAAATACAAGTGTAAGACTCAAGAAATTTAACACTGAAACTACAGTACATGCTTACAGTTTTCCAAATGTCCAAATAACATTTTAGATAGTTGCGTTTTGTTTATCAAGGATAACACATTGTTTTAAACTTTAATATATCTTTCTTTTAATCTAGCACAAACCCTGCCTTTGCTTTTACTTTTCTCTCTTTTTTTCTTTTTTAGTGTTTCATTCCTTCATGACATTGACTT
>NW_012109142.1:769452-896619 GCF_000951045.1 Mandrillus leucophaeus
CAAATCAAAATCACCATTTCACCTCACAACTTTTAGAATGACTATTATCAAACAGTCAGAAGATAAATGTTGGCAAGAATGTGGAGAAAAGGAAACCCTGATACATTGTTGGTTTATATGTAAATTAGTACAGCCATGATGAAAAACTGTATAAAGATTCTTCAAAATGTTAAAAAATAGAACCATCATATAATCCAGCAATTCCGCCTCTGGGCATATATACAAAGGAATTGAAATCAGAATTTTATTTTTTTGAGACAAGGTCTCATCTGTCACCCATGCTTGAGTGTAGTGATACAATCATGGCTCACTGCAGTCTTGACCTCATGAGCTCAAGCAATCCTTCCACCTCAGCCTCCCAAGTAGTTGGGACTATAGGCGTGTGCCACCACACCCAGCTAGTTTTTGAATTTCTTGTAGAGATGGGATTTTGTTATATTGCCTAGGCTAGTCTAGAGCTCCTGGGCTCAAGCGTTCTGCCCACCTTCGCCTCCCAAAGTGCTGGGATTACAGGCATGAGCCACTGCACCCGGCCAGGATCTTCAATATGTGTCTGCCCCTCCTGTCCATTAAAGCATCATTCACTGTAATCAAGATATGGAATTACCCTAAGTGTCCATCGATGGATAAATGAATAAAGAAAATGTAATACACACCTCCACATTCATCTATCCACCCTCCTCCACACGAGAATTATTCAGTCTGAGAAACGAGAGAAATCATGCCATTTGTGAAAACATGCATGGACCTAAAGGATACAATGTTTAAGTGAAAAAAGCCAAACACAGAAAGACAAATACTGTATGATCTCACCTATATGTGGAATCTAAAATAGTCAAACTGATAGAAGCAGACAGTAGAGTGATTGTCAGGGGCTGGGGTGATGGGGAACAAGAAGATGATGGTTAAAGCATACAAAGTTTCAGTTATGTAAATTCTAGAGATCTATTATGCAGCACAGTGCCTGTAGCTAACAATACCATATTGTATACTGAAAATTTTCTAAACGGATAGATCTTATGTTAAGTGTTCTTACTACATACAAGCACACACACACACACACACACACAAAAACAATAATGAAGGGTGGGGGGAGGAAAGTCTGGGAGATGCTGCATATGTCTATGACCTTGATGGTAGTGATGGTTTCACAGGTATATACTTATCCCCAAACTCATTGAGGCATATGCATTAAATAAGTATAGCTTTTTACATGTCAATCATACCTCAATAAAGTGGTTTTTGAAAACATAGAAAATAAAGGCAAGTTACATATATAATATAAAACATTTATCCAAAGATATAAAAGGAATGCTGACATATAGTATTATTGTTCCATACATATTAAATGTACCCAAACCAGAAAATATTTTTATGTAATATTTTATTCATTTTTAAAATGAAGCAAAAAATCACACTTGTATTTTGAAAAATTTTAAACTTATTTACAATAAGTAGGTATATAAACTTCTATTGGATTCACATTTTAAATCTTTATCTCCATATATATAATTTTTTTCTGTTCATTTTTCTATTCATAGTCTATTCATATAGTACTAGTTTTTGCTATTACAACATTTGAGAGTTAGTTACAATGTGACTTCATCCTTAAATACTTCAAGATGGAACAGGATCATTCTTCACAAATACAAGTGTAAGACTCAAGAAATTTAACACTGAAACTACAGTACATGCTTACAGTTTTCCAAATGTCCAAATAACATTTTAGATAGTTGCGTTTTGTTTATCAAGGATAACACATTGTTTTAAACTTTAATATATCTTTCTTTTAATCTAGCACAAACCCTGCCTTTGCTTTTACTTTTCTCTCTTTTTTTCTTTTTTAGTGTTTCATTCCTTCATGACATTGACTTCTTTTTGAGAAATCCATGCCAATTGTTTTTTCACAATGTAGTGATTTTTATTTTAAAATGAGACTTATCAGAAGGGTTGTGTAATTTTCTTCAACAAAGTTCAGATAAACATGTGTATGCATGGACTAGGCTTTCAGAATAGCGAGGTTTAGACAGGACTGTGTGTGGTAGAAAACAGAGAGAAGTTAAGGTTAATAGTGAGGAGGTTCTAACGATAAACCGATCAATTTTAAGCTTAATAATGACCAAATTTAAGCTGGTAAGGAGGGAAGTGAGAGCATGCAGGGAGCAATGATAATGATAAAGGGGCGGTTCAATGGAGGTCTCAAAAAGTCTTCATAAAATGAAATAATTAGATCAAAAACACAGGAAATGCAACTAATCAGCAAATATGTCCGTTCTATTTTACTAAATTTGTCTACCTGGAAGTCCAATTTTTATGTAGGAGGTGAAATATGGGTGATAGACTCCACATACAAAATTATTTTATGAGTACCATTACTAGAAGAATAGTACAGCATATACACAAATCCACGTGTGTGCGTACATGTGTATATACACATGGATTTGTAAAGTTCTTTACTATAACTTTGACTTTAGGTCACACCTTTGAAAGAAGCACCCATAATTCTTTTACTTGATTATATTGCCAGTATCCCTAGCAAATCTGAGATACATTGTTGAAAGGCAATTGTCACATGAACTCCCAAATGAGTAATGAAATTATTAACCACCTTAATGGTAGAACTGAGAAGAGAACCAGAGCACTCACTCACATACTGTCAGTAACTCAGCCCAACTGAATGCTCCTCCAATCAGACAATATATACCATTACTTAAATTACCTGCATATCATGCAGGTATGGTTTAATAAACATTTCTATTTCCAGTATTCTACTCTGTAGCTCTTAGCCCAGCAAAAGCCCAAGTTTGATATACATAGCTGTCTATGAGGGATAAATTATCAAGGGTGTGCTCTCAACAAAATATTTTAAGGTAAAAAGTTATACAGCAACTGAAAGCCATTTTTTATCATTTAATTCTAGTGATCCCAGGCACAAAGGCGAGGCATTAATGGATGTGATAAGCACTGACACCAACTCCTGTACTCAAAATTACTTAATGAACAACGCAGCACCAGGACTGCAGGTTCTACATGCCTTTGTTTATTGACGTTTTTTATCATTGTAATCAAAAGTCAACATTCATTCAGTGGCCACAGGGTTTTGGCATAATATAAGGCTCTATTCATAGTGTGTGTGTGTGTGTGTGTTTTGATAAAGTGATACAGATTTTAAAAGGAAAATATGAATATTATTACCTTTAAAAAAGGCTATGAGAAAGGTACAGCAAGGAAAATAAACACTGAAAATTATTTTTCTTTCATTTTCATTAAGAATTTACTATGCTTTTTATTATTATTGATAAAGTAAATGAAATAGACTATTTCAGTAGCAGTGTATGCTATTTAAATCATCTTCTTGCTTGAATTGCTGAATTGACTTCAGAAAACGATCCCAGCTAAACAATATCTACATCACACAGTAGCTTCATCTTAATTTATACAAGAAGCACTTTCTGAAGTCCTCACATTAAGTTTTAATTCAGTAACACTTTCATCTTGAAAAAGCTGGCTGGCTGGACTGAATTGGAAGCGGATCTGTTTGAAAGAATACACAATTCAGTTAGAGCCCCAGGGAGGACCAAAATACTGGCTTCAAGTGCCCTCTTGTGGCTGATAACAGTATAATCAAATATAATTTGAAGCCTGGAATAAACTGGAACATGCCAAATTTTTCTCTTTTGCACACTTACTTATCAGAAATTTATTAGACATTGCAAATTCAAAGATAAATAAGATGCAGTCCATGTCATAGAGAACTTCATAACAGAACAAAGGCAAAAATGACTAAGTGCTCTACTATAGTGATATTTATTCTATTTCAATCAAATTATTGTTCATCTTCATTTTTGTAGATATTCTTATGTTAATTAATATTAGGCATTCTTAAAAAATAAAAGTAGCTATTTTCCACACAAGTGTAATTCACGTACTGTATCTCTGAACAACTAGAAAACACATTGTAAATAATCTTATATTTTTAAATTATTTATAAAATAACTTGAATCCGTATTACTTTTTGTTTATTCCATTAATAATATTTGTTTTATTATTTGCATTCCTTTCAGGTAAGCACTATCAGACATATTATGCAGATAAGGAAACTGAGGCAGAAGGGTCAGTCTTACCTGGTAATTCAGTACCAGAGATGAGACTAGAACCTGCATTAATTGCACCCATTAGTTTCCTTGGCAGATTCATCCAATGACTTTTGTGTGATTTCTAATGGTAAACATGAGGGGTTTTATGAAGTCATTGAGTAACATGAGTCATTTACAAGATGGGTTTTACACACACACACACACACACACACACACACACAGGATCATTTCCAACATCAGCTACTGAACAGCTGTCATAGCTCTCTTCAGTTGGATGGAGCTTTTGATCAAGTTATGAAAAGTCCCATATCCAATTACCAATCCCCAGTATCACCATTTCCTGGTTTGGCACTGCTCAACCAAATGATACACTTATAATGCCAAAGCAAAGTGATTACATAAATAATTTAGTTGGGTCTTCTTTAATCCTATACGAGAAGCTTACAGTAATCCTAATTAGTATTTTACTCACCTGGTACAGTCATTTAACAATAATCCTATTGAATTTCCAACACTGAGCATGAAAGGGTGCAAGAATTTAAAGAATATATTCCTAGTTTACAGAAATCAATCATGTGAGTCAAGATGTTCACAAAGTTGGTTTATTTGAAAGATATAAGTGAATCTAGATACAAACTAGAGAACATTTGTAAGATGTCAAAGAAGCCTATAGGTGGTGGGGTAGCGGTGGGGAGTTCTCAGCACTATCATTTTAAAGCTATGCTCCTTAGTATTCTAAATTGCTGTGATGTTCTCAATTCAGTTATTTTTAAATCTCATTTTAAAATATTTTTATAATGTTTTCATTTTTATATATTTTTGAGGTAATAAAATAGCATCTCTATGAGCAAATTTGGTTTATTTCCATATACAGTACTGTGAAATAAGAACTATCCTCTATTTCTCACCTTTCCTGTGTACTATTTGATTGTTTTCATTGTGATGACAGGTAGCAGAATGATGAGCATCCCTATCACTTACTTTAGAACATTGTTTTACAAGAGATGAAGTGAAACAAAAAACTCATTTGGGTAGGTTTTGAGATTGTGTGCTTATCTCAGGCTCAAAACTTTACATAATTAAACCCAGTTGGTTCAAAGACTACACTTTAAATTCATCAGAAAGATGAAATTGTGTTTGGAACAGTGAAACAAAGATCAACTTGAATCCTTTTCTCAGCTATACCCAATTTATACCTTTCAGTACTCCCATACTGTTCATTCACTTGTTTGTTCCTTCATTTGTTCCCTTGCCCATTCATCCACAAATAAGCATCATACAGTCAGAGAAGCCATTTCCTCCTCCCCAGGAGAGGCCTGCAAAAGTTCAAGAACTACTCTGTTGAAGAGGAATTACGCATAGCTGCTTCCTATAAAAAAAACAAAAAACAAAAAACCCCAGTGGGGGCGTGGGTTCTAAGTCAGATAGAGGAATGTCTGAATGTTTTAGCAACTAAAGCTGAACTTTGAAGGGCAAACAGGATGAGAAACAAATGAGAAAGCGAGCTTCTAGGTTGATGGATTTTCAAAGGTACTTTGGGATGAAACAACTTTACAGTGGGGATTCTTTAGTCTAACTAGAGAAACAAGATGTCAGATCAAGAAGGGCCTAGGTGTTAATGCTGAATGAGTTTCATTCTACATTGAGAAATTCCAAGCAGGGGAATAAAATAACCAGACTTGAATTTTACTAAGGCCACTTAGGCAACAGGGTGGAACAGATACTGGAGCGGGCACAAATCAACTACGGCAAAGAAATACTAAGTCTACTGCAATAATCTGGACTTGAACTAAGACAATTATGAGGGCACGCAGTGGATAATTTAGAGCCTTGCTATACTCAAAAGTGGTTCTCAATCAGCAGCATGAGCACCAGTTGGGTACTAGGCAGAAATACAGAATCTGAAGTCATGCCCCTCATCTTCAGAATCAGCATTTCGGTAAGCTCCTCAGATAATCTATATAGGGAGGAGGTACCATCCAGAAATACGGAATATAGCATGGGCAGTTATTGCGGGAAAAAGTCATTATTTTAGGTAAGGTCAGTTTGAAGTGAGGATATCCTAAAAAGCTGATCCATAGCAGTTGGGTCTCTGGGTCTGGAGTCTAGGATGAAGTTTGGTTTGGAGACATAAATTTATCAACCTGTATTTGAAGTCACGGTCTGACGCAAGTTTCCTGGGATTTGCCCAGGAAAAATATATCCAGTTAGTGAGGCAGAGGGCCCTGGAGGGAGCCCTAGGAAACACCATTATCTACAAGTCCCAGACAGCAAAAGGTACTCCACAAGAAACAGAAGGAACTTCCAGTGGTAGAAAAAGCAATGTGAGGAGTGGGAAGAGAGTTCCAAGTGGCAGGATGGTCAACATTCACATTTTCCAGCAGAAGTCACATAAGAATAGACAAGAGTCCATTGGATTTGGCAATCCTGATGTCAGGATAAAGCTAATGGGTGGAGATTACTTCCCATTAAGTTCTTTCTTGACCTTAGTATGTGGGGATGCAATTTAAAGATTCTGCATTCAAAGTTCGGATGAGTAGAGTATGTGGAAGGAGCTTGATATGGAGTCAACTTGCAAATGTTCTCTTCCATTAGATGGTAAATTCTTTGAAGCATAAGGAAGGCACATAAAGATGAGTACAACCCAGTCCTAACCCTCAGAGTTTATAAACAATACGAATAAGACAACTGTAGTACAAGATGGGGCATTACAATTTATAAAATATTATGGGGACTCAAAAGAGGAATACACCATATGCAGTCAGAAAAGGTTGCTTACTTCTCAGCTGTTAACACAGAGAACTGTACATACTAAATACTTACACTACATTAATTGCTCTTGCTCTCAACAAATTTGGTGAATTAGTAATAAAGACAAAGTCCCATTCATTTCAAAATCCAAGCAAACTTCAAACTCATTCATGAGATATTTATTAAAATAACACATTTAGGGAAAAAAATCAATACAATGTATACATCATTACTGAAAACTGTATACCATCATACAAAAAAGGATTTTATTTTGGGAAATTGTTCTCTAATTTATGGCAAGTTTTACTTTCAGAAATAAAACCACAACAACACAATCTAATTCAATCTTAAAGGCTGGCATGCTGAGCAAGGAATGTTCTTATTCTTTGTAGGAGCTCCTTCTTTACACTGTCAGGTACCAGGGCTGAAAAACAAAAATAAAAAAATAAGAGTAAGAAGGTTCCAATTAATACATGTCACTTTAAGATCTGACATTTTGCTCAGGGTAAACAACCCTCATGGTCAATTAAAAAAGTAGGTAAAGTTATCTGACAAAGAAAAGTGTCTTCTTGCAATTCATTATTTTAAATGAACTATCCAATGCCTAAATGCACTGCATGTTGATGAAAGAAAACAGGAGAAAATTCTTTTAAACTAGGAGTAAAGAAGACCATTTTTAAATACAGAGGCTATAACAGATGGATGAATTTGATTAAAACACAGTAACAACTTATGCTTAATGAAAAATCACCATAAGGCCAAAAGATAAAAACTGAGGAAATGTTCTTACAGAAAAGGGCTGATCTTTCTACTATACAGTTGTTTCACACCAACAAGGAAAAGTTTAAAAGGCTAACAGAAACGTGAGCAAAAGAGATGAAGAAAAGGAGAGTTCTTGAACACAAAAGTGTCTGAATCTCAGAAGAGAAAGGAAATTAAAACCACATTCATATAGCATATTTTACCAATCACAGGAAAAAATACAAAGGTCAATAATATACTGTGTTGGTTGGGTACGATGGCTTATGCCTGTAATCCCAGCAGTCTGGAAGGTTGAGGCAGGAGGACTGCCTGAGTACAGGAGTTCAAAACCAGCCTGGGCAACATGACAAAACCTGTCTCCACAAAAAATAAAATTAGTGGAGCATGGTGGTGTGTGTCTGTGGTCTCAGCTACTTGGGAGGCTGAGGCAGAAGGATCACTTAAGCCTGGGAGGTGGGGGCCAGTAAGCCATGATCATGCCATTGCACTCCATCTTATCTCAAAAAAAAAAAAAAAGGGTATATATATTTTTACATATATAAAAACATACATATACTTAAGTATATATACACATAAAATATACAAACATATAAGTATATACATAAGTAAAAATATATATATGTATACATACACACTGTGTTGGCAATACTGTGTTGGCAAGACTACGGGAGCACTCTTATATTAGCTGGAGTATAAACTGGCATATGTTTTAGAAGGTAATCTGTATTTTACTGAAATAATACATTTATATACACTCCAAGCTAGTAAAAATCCAAAATATTACAACTGTTATACACTATACTTTTGACCCATTTGACTATTATCTATTAAAAATATTAAACCATAAATGCAAAAAAAAAAAAGGGAGAGGGGGGCAGTTAACTACAACTTCTAATGTATTTACTTGTGTTCCGGGGAAATGGAAAACTTCAGACACAGTTCAGTATCTCCATAAAAAAATTATACAAATCAAATAAGGCAGATATTCTTCTTTATAAACTGTTTAAGCCAACCCACAAATCAAGACTACATAATTAATTCAAGTCCACTGGAAATGTAATCAATATGTATACTAAAAATAATTTTAATAAAAATTACGGTGATTGAGAACAGGATCAGTCAGTTGCCTTGAAATAAGATGGGACTATAAAGGAATACTATGAGGTAGGTTTTGGTGGTGAGGGAACTATTTATTCTGTATCCTGACTGGTAGCTACAAGAACCTATACATATGTATAAAGTTCACAGAACTGTGCACTATAAAAACGGCAATTTTACTGTATTAAAAAATATGTCTACTTTTAACAACACTAAGAAGACTAAGAACATAAATTAAAACATCTATTTTTACTTCTCTTTTATTTGCTCATTATCTAGCAGGGGAGCTACAAGACATTGAAATAGCCAAGGTTTAAGTATTAAAGGAGAAGCAAAGGGTAGTTTCTAACTTGTATAGCTGGTTCCTAAATAATGTTAACAGACTAAGTGTAAGTCACAGAAGAAAACAAAACAAAAAAAAAATGAATTTAGAGAAATTTGAAAATATAAATTCATAAGGGGAACAATAATTATTTTTTTTTTTTTTTTTTTTTGAGACGGAGTCTCGCTCTGTCGCCCAGGCTGGAGTGCAGTGGCCGGATCTCAGCTCACTCCAAGTTCCGCCGCCCGGGTTTGCGCCATTCTCCTGCCTCAGCTTCCCGAGTAGCTGGGACTACAGGCGCCCGCCACCTCGCCCGGCTAGTTTTTTGTATTTTTTTAGTAGAGATGGGGTTTCACCATGTTAGCCAGGATGGTCTCGATCTCCTGACCTCGTGATCCACCTGTCTCGGCCTCCCAAAGTGCTGGGATTACAGGCTTGAGCCACTGCACCCGGCCAATTATTTCCAATAATTATTTTTTCCTTTCCCTGAGACATACTTGAAGAAAAAGTCATGTTTTCCAGTTGTAACCAGGCCTAAAGAGATGGCTGAAAAGAACCATGGGATTCTGTAGCTTATTCCCAGCAGAGAAGAGTTCAAAAATTCATGTTCTGTAGTAATAATTTTCAAACTTATTTACTTTTTACACTTAAAATTCTTTTCACAATTTCTGTGTGACAAAACAACTTGGACCATCTAATTTATCTTCCAGTTACAACTCCTTTATCAAAGTAAATGAAAATAATGTAGTTATATCTAAGATAACAATGATGTAGCTCCTGACATTTACTACACATCATCAGTTTTAATGTAATATTTCCTATCTTAACTTTGCCTTCCGTAAACAAGGCATTAAAGGGTGAACTTAAGAAGACAGACCTTCGTTAATTTTTAATAAGGAGATAGAGGAGCGATGACTCAGGGGTTGGAATCAGACTTTGAATTATTAAATATTTAAGTAGAGTCATGCCACATCTGATAAAGTTTATAAATCCTAGCTTCATGTAATGTTTGATGCTACAGAATCCCGTATTTTAAAAATTATTTGTTTAAACAACTGTATCAACTTGCACTGGTGCACCATCCTAGAGTGCAAGAACACTGAAACCTAGTATCTCATTTGTTACTCCCAGACTATGCTAGGAGGCAGGTAGGCAATTTTAACTCTTTACAAGAGGCAATGTAAGTAGCGCTTTTCCTTAAAAACAGAAAGAAAATCTGAATCAGCAAGAGATTTAAAAAAATCACGTCTGCAGCATGTTTCCTTTAAAACACTCTGTATTCCTTACCTCTGCCTTTTGGAGTGATTTCAGCCACCAAGTCATCAACAGTAACGTGTTCTAGTCCTTTTTCTTTAATTACCTCTTATGCAAAAGCAAAAAACAAATCATATCATTTAAAATCATTATCTGTAAGAAAGATTTTCATAGAGGAAGGGTTAAGATCATGTTTTTAGAGTGTAGACTGGTTCTTTTAAAAAAAGGACACTGAAAATTTAGTTCAACCTTACAAACATATCAAGTATTCTTTAGATCTAAAAGATAAAAGTCTGTTCATAAGTCTGGGCTAAATAACCTGCAACTTAATACGTAATTGTGACACTTAAAATAAATGTAAACTGTAATATTCAAATCTAACATCTGTAAAATGCTGAAAACTTGTAAGTGTTATAATTAATATTTACTAGATCTCTACAAGGTGCTTTACAACATTTAATATTCACAATGATCTAATGGGCTAGGCATTTCCCCACTTCACAGGTGAGGCAACTGAGGCTTAAAGATTAAATAAGTCATCCAGCCCTGAGTTGAAATCCAGCTCTATTCTTCCAGTGATGAAAATCTATATGACCTTAAAGTCTATGCTTTTACTAATTTGTCGCATTGCCTTCTTACAGTTAACATATAAATAGTTTATTATTTTTATTTGTAGAAACTATTACAATACAATGGGGATTCATTAAAAATATCCAATTCCATTATATCAAAAGCTGAGACAGAAAGGAGGCTCCCCTTAGTGACATGTGTAATCTATCAAATGGTATCATCAGCAATACCCAGTAATTTAATAAGCGTCCCTTCTACTTTTTTTTAAGTGCATTCTAAGAGGTTTCATAGATGAATTTTTCAAATTTTCACTGTTAAAGACAGGAGAGAGATAATTTCTATAAGTCTGCCAACCCTAAAGTGTTCCATTTGTTAAGTTAAAACACAAGAAACAATAAAGTTGCTGAAAGACATGAGATTCCATATTCTGACACTACAGAAAATCTTAAGTGCTCATGTTTCACTTGTTTTAACAGAAACAGATAAAATTTCTAAAAATTGGGAATTGGGTCTACATATGCCACCGAGAAGAGGAAACCATTACAGGATTAAATTCCGTATTTGTTTAAAATCATGCTTGAGTACTCAATATACCTTAAAATAAGCAAGCCCCAAACCAATCCTGATCAGAAAAAATGGGATTAGTTTATCTTCCAAATGAAACTGATTACCTTTACAGTGTGCCTTCAACTGATCCTTCCAGCCACATTCAATTAATTTAGCTCTCAGCAACTCTTTGAGGCTGTTGAAAAAGAAGTATTTTCAAACTGAACAATGTATAACATCTTAGACAGCAATGCGTAAAACAAAGCTTCAGTGTTCAACCAAAAATTCCCTGCCTTCCAGTTACAAAACTTTAACTGTGGCCTAATCTTGGGTCTATTGCTAAATAGTCCTTTGATCCTATGCAAGTACTTAAATTCTGGGCCTTTCATTTCATCTGGGTCTCATTTAATGAGTAAAATTAAATGAAGTGGAGGGGCTAAAATACTTTTCAAGGATCTCTATTCTTTGGCCACGTTACATACTTTCTACTGTACTCTACCAACAGGAATATCATGGGTCTTGTACAACATCTAGAGAGTATTAACTGAACTTGGAGCAGCTGCACCTCTGAAATCTTCAAATTCCAAAATCCATTCTTTAACCTCAACTTCTTATCCTTTAGCTCTCCTATTTCCCCCATTACCTTTAACTTCACAGGCTACCCCCTTCTTTGATCTCTATCAGGCCCTTCTAAACTACAAAATGACAATGGTATTTCATTGACTGTAAGACTGTTGTTCCCCCCACATTTTAATGATTCAGTAATTAGCATGCCCCTCATAATTTAATTGGCAGTGTTTTCTTTTTCTCAATGGCAAAAATGTGGCAGTGTATATGCAACTAATGGCATCACAGGTGCAATAAAATATTTTCTTATTCTTTTGCCATACCTACTTTTACAAATCTTCAATCCTCAACCTAAATCATTTAACTTCTCAGCTTAAAAACGTCACATCCCAAACAAATTCTCTTTCCCTGCAAACCACTTTCACTATCCCTAGACATCCACTATGTGACATTCTCATCTTGATATTTAATTAGGTCTTTCAACCTAATAGGGCCAAAATCCAACATTTGATTCTCTACTTCATCCTGTTTGTTCTTCTTCTGAGAATGGTAATTCCATTCTTCTGGTTTCTCAGACTAGGAATCTCTGTAGTATCCTTCTGCTCAGCTGCCTTGTTGACACTACACATCCTATCTATGAGAAAATCCTATTGGGTTCAATTTAAAACATACACCTAGAATTCACCTTTCTCACTATCTCTGCCATTACTACCCTAGTTCAAGCCATCATCTCTTCTCTAGAATATTACCATAGCATTCTAGGTTGTCTCCCTGCTTCTTCCCTTGTACACTTAGTTCTCCTGCTGCTCAAAAACCTTCAGTGCCTTCCCAATATACTCAGAATAAAACTCTGAGACTTTATTACAGCCTACATGATCCTTCATGATCTGCCTTCTCCTCAGTTATGCCACTGACTTTATCTCCATTCTCCCTCACCCAATTTACTCAGTCTCCCTAGCATCCCTGCGCTCCTCAAAAATGAAAGGCAAGTTCCTATCTCAGGAACTTAAGAGTCCCTGCTCTCCCTCATATCCTTCTGATTTCTTTTTTCTTCTTTTTTTTGAGACAGAGTTTCACTCTTGTGGCCCAGGCTGGAGTGAAGTGGCACGATCTCAGCTCACTGCAACCTCTACCTCCAAGTTCAAGCGATTCGTCTGCCTCAGCCTCCCGAGTAGCTGGGACTACAGCCTACCATCATGCAAGGCTAATTTTTGTATTTTTAGTAGAGATGGGATTTCACCATGTTAGCCAGGATGGTCTCAATCTCCTGACCTCATGATCCACCAGCCTTGGCTTCTCAAAGTGCTGGGATTATAGGCGTGAGCCACCACACCAGCCTCCTTCTGATTTCTTCTTTGTTTTTTTCTATCTAAAATATTACACCTCTTTATTTTCTGTTTTATTGTTCCTCTAGTGCTCATCACCATCTGACATACTACACATTTTTATCTGTCTCCTCCCATTAGAATGCAAGCTCCATGAAAACACAGACTCCATTTCTGTCCACTACTGTTACCTCCAACACCTTAACAGGACATGGCACATGATAGAAACTCAGTAACTTGAAGCTGCATGAATGAAAAAACAAACAAAAAAACAACACACAATCCGTATTCCTTAAAAGCAGTACTATCCTCTAAAGCTACCCAAGGCAGTTACAGATGCCTCTTTCCTCATTTTGAGGGTTGCTGTTTCTACACTTTATTAAAATTCTAAGATATCCTTTCTATTTTTGGAGTTTTCCATTTTCAACCCTATATAATCTTCTACCTCATTTTTCTGCCATCCATCTTGTCCCCTTCAAGTCCAAGTTCCATATCAACAGAGTAAGATTCCTAAAGAGTAAACATGATCTAGTTTTTCCCTTTCTTAAAACCTTTTAATGACTCCCATGATCCAAAAATAAAGTCAGCAACAGATGTACTTCTTATTATTGTGTGAGCTCTTACCTGACCACCGTAATGCCCAGGTCAAGTTGAAAGATTCCCACTCTTCCTTATACATATTTGTCTTACTCACTTTATAACCCTGGCTCTGGGAGCCTTTCTTGATTCCTCAGCCCCTTCTTTGTACTTTTAAACCTGTTCATTCTGCAAATATTTACTTGGCCAATTATGAACCACACAAAAGATTAGATACTGGGTATACGATGTTTTTGGTGTTAACTTAGATTATACTGGAGGATACAAATAAGCCAAGCAGATTGTTAGAATACAGTGTTGATTAAATGCTATCATGGAACAAGGTATTTGGGACTTAAAAACATTCCTTGAAGACACAATATATAAATGAGACCCGACAGATGAGCTAGAATTAACTCAAAAGGAAGAGAAGGAAGAGTGTTTTAGAGAGTGGAAAGAGCCCTTGCTGCTCCAAGGTTGAGAGCCTGGTAAATGAAGCTGGTTCCACAACGTTGTCTCCCTGTTAAAACCCAGGTAACATTATGTCTCCAATTGTAATTCAGGTACTTTTTCTTCTCTGTTAAATTAAGAGCCATTTCTTGCTCATCTTTCTACATCAACATTTCCCTCCAAGTCCTGCAATACTTAACACACCTAAATTATTTTTTCCAGATATTCGGAATAGAAACTTTTTATAATGTCAATTGTAATTCTTTCCAGTGACGTTTTATTTCTTGTTTAGATTCTTAGAAGTAACTATTAAAGATGGTAAAATGTAATTTACTAACACAATCTATTACTTACCGTTCTCTTTCTCCAGTTTCTATCAACTTTTGGTTAATCGCTGCTCTCATCTGCGCATCTTTGTTCATCTTGCTAACCTGGACATCAACATGTATTTTCAGATATAGAACATTTACAAAGCATTTTCTTCTAAATCCTCTAGGCAGGCATCCTAACATATTTGCCATTCTATCAACTGAAGGGGTGATACATTTCAAGCGTGTGAACAATATCATTACTCTTCATTAAACACTTATGTGCTTGGCACTGGGCTAATGCTGTGGGGGTTTACTTTTTTTTAAACATCACATTTAATTCCCAGAACGTATTGTTACATATTTATATTAATAACATAATCTGTATTTTACTGATGAGGAAACTGAGGCACAGAGATAGAAAGTGGAAAGGCAGATTTTGAACTCAAGTACTTTGACCCTAGGAGCTCCAAAACTGAACATAACTGCCGAACACTTCTGCACAGACTGCATCCAAAAATTGGGAGAAGTCATATAAACTAAATATCAAAAAAGATTAAACACTATTAGTAAAAAAATAAAATTACCAGGCCGGGAGCGGTGGCTCACGCCTGTAATCCCAGCATTTTGGGAGGCCCAGGCAGGTGGATCACGAGGTCAGGAGTTCAAGACCAGCCTGACCAAGACGGTGAAACTCCGTCTCTACTAAAAACAGAAAAATTAGCCGGGCTTGGTGGCAGGCCTCTGTAATCCCAGTTACTCAGGAGGCTGAGGCAGGAAAATCGCTTGAACTCGGGAGGCAGAGGTTGCAGTGAGCCGAGATCGCGCCGCTGCACTCTAGCCTGGGTGACACGGCAAGACTCCATCTCAAAAAAAAAAAATAATAATTAATTAATTAAAAAAATAAAATTACTAGACAAGGCTCTAAGTGCTTTGCTTTACTCTTCATTAGGATGAACCCACAATTACAAGTGGTAAACGTAAGTGTGTGGATGTGTTTGTTTACACACACATTGCTGGTAGGATAAGGAGAAAACAAATCTCAAACTAATTCTTAACTTACAAAGTCCTCAATTTTCAGTAAAAAGAGACAACCCAAACCAAAATGATGTTAAAAGGAGAGGAAAGTTAGGTTTTGAAAGCATTCAAGCCACTTAAAAGTTTAAATAAAACTTGGCGTAAACTAACGTTTTCCCACCTAATCTGTCACTAACTTCAGATTACTTTTGTTGTCTTCCATCTGGCCTATTGAAAATTCAGACTGGCAATGAGTTTTCAGAGTTGATTTTTTTTTCTTTTTTGAGAGGAACAGGGAAAAGGAGAAGTTGAGTAAGAACTAGGAAATGCTTGCTTTTTTAATTGGAGGTTAACATTTTCAAAATAACTACAAGGTCTAGTCAGTACCATTCCTGGAATATTGAACTTGATCTCCTCTTGGCCTCTAAAATACGGATAGTGACCTTGGACAAGTCACTTAATTCTTAAAGGCCTCAGTTTTCTCACTGGTAAAACACGGGCGCTAGGGTATCCCTCCCAGTTCAGACATTCTTAGGGAAAATAGAACAGGGCGGAGACAGCGGGAGAGGCGGGAGGGGAGGAGCCAGAAAACAAAGCGAGGACTGGCTTCAGGCCAACTCCGGTAGCACGCCCTGTCGGAGAGCCCTATAGGCCCGCGAGCGCGGGTCGGGGACGCTAACGAAAGACAGTACATCGAAAGGAGCCTGGGCTGGGCCCGGGTCCCGGCCCTGAGGACCACAGGCATAGCTCACCACCATCACCGCGGGCGAGGGCCGTCCCTTCCCAGCGACGAAATGACCCTTGCGCTGACGACCGTTACCTACCACACTCTTCGGCTGCCCGGACTTAGACCCTCAGTAGCTCGGGCACCTAAGCACACAGAAAGCTAGAACACGCATTTCCGGGGCGGGGTCTCGCCACCCTGCCTATAATATGAGAATTTAACCAGCGCGGGCCGCCTCCTGGTCGCTAGGGCCTCTGGGTAAGATAGTTCAGACCTTGCCGTCGCGCGGGCAGTAAGTACCAGGAGAACTACATAGCCCAGCATGCAACAACCTCAACTTTTTCACGGACACTACATTTCCCAGAAGGCAGTTCGCACCGCAGTGTTTTCTGGGATGGGAACCACGCTGCTTCCCAGTCTCTGTGCGAGGCGTGAAGCGCGGACCTTTCAACAAGGGCTTTATTAATTCTCACGCTGCGACCCTGGAAAGCGATGGAGGTGGCGGCTAATTGCTCCCTACGAGTGAAGAGACCTCTGTTGGATCCCCGCTTCGAGGGTTACAAGCTCTCTCTTGAGCCGCTGCCTTGTTACCAGCTGGAGCTTGACGCAGGTGGGAAGCGGCGGCGCCTTTAGTACTCAGTTCCTTTCCCCTTTCGGCTGCCTCTGGTCCGACCCTTCCCGCAATTTCTTTCTTTCTGACGGGCAAGCGAAGCCACCGTGGCCTTCCTCACGGCCGGTCCGGCTTGGGTGGACTCACGGAGGCCGCTGCTTCTGGGGAATGATGCCCATCCCAGAACCTGGTGGGAGCCGCCTTTGCGCGCTCTTCGGTAACGGGACCCTGGGCCCCCTCCGCTCAGCAGCCCAGCCTCTGAGGACTGAGAGCTGAGGGCTGAGGGCTGGCGTGCGGTTGCTGCCTGGGGCCCTGGCCGCTGTGTGTTCACAGCCTGGCTCCTGTTTCGGGGGACGCTGAGAACGTTCCTTCCTCCTGGAGCTTCCCTTGTGAACGTGTGCGTTGAGAAACCACACCTCCTTGGAGGACCCACAGCTCCTGTTTCCTCTGACCGAGAGCCGTTTCTTAGAAGAGAAACTACATTCCAGTCATAGCATTTTTAATTACTCAGTTCCTGGCACATTAAGAACTCTGTGGTAGAGAACAGCTCTAGAAGATAGTGAGGAAAAGTCGATTTACTCCCACGCTGCTACTCCTTGTTTTATCTGTAGCGGGGTAGAATATCCTCACTCTCGTTTTTACAACTTAACGGTGTTGTCGTTATGATAGAACCCAGAGATTTGCATTTTAAAATACACACCCCTGCTGATTCTGAGGCATGTTTTCAGAGGTCACGCTTTGAGAAGTAGTGATCTAGAGTTAATTATAATAACAAACATTTAAGTGTAAAACAAGTTTTTGCTAATTGATTTATTAAATTCAGCACTATTTACTGAGTGCATGTGTTGTGTTACGTGCTGATGATATCAACATGAGCAAGACACCTTCCATAAGAGGACTATTAACTCGTTAGGAAGAGAATTGTAAACAGATAATTGTAAAACAATATGGGAAGGCAGTGATAGGGATATGTACAAAATACAATGGTAGTACTTGAACATCTTTCCTAAACTAGCTTGGGATCTGGGAAGGCTTCTTGGAGGAGTTAATATCTAAGTTGAGCTTTGAAGGGTAGGTAAGAGTTGACTAGGATGAGAGAGGATAAGCTTGATTTTTCTTTTTATTTGCTTCCTTTTCCTCTTTGCCACCGTGCTTCTTCCAGTCACCCCATGTGTCAGTAGATGGTATCACCATGTTTAGTTAGCTAGTGCATTGGAAAGTGAAGCCAAAACTCAGTGTCTCAAAACAAGAAGCCGTTATTATTGCTCAGAAGTCTACGGGTCTGTCAGCTGAGTGGTTCTTCTAGTCCTAGTTGGGCTCATTGATGCATCTTTGTTCAGTAATGGATCTGCTAGGAAGCTCTGCTCATTTGGCTGGATTTCCTCATATGTTTGGAGGGTGGGGATAGGGTCTCAGACTATAGGCTGGTTTAAGATTCTTTCACATGGTCTCTTCTTGACTCTTCTCCTTGTGGTCTCTTATCCTTTAGCCGACTAGCCCAGCTTGGTTCCAAGAGACACTTGTGCTGGAGTCATTTGGGGTTTCTCTCTTTTAGCCACTGTCTACTTGGTAGCAAGTCTGGTCAACTCCACATTTTGATATCTCCAGGCCTCCACCCTAGTCCAAATCAGAGTTATCTCTTACCTGAACTGTAGTAGCCTCCTGACTAGCCTTCCTGCCTTCACTTTTGGGTTTCGTCATTGCATTCTCCATAAGACAGTATTTATTGGCCTTTTAAATTCTATCTTGATTTGTTGTCTGTTTCCTCCACTAGACTATGAGTTCCTTGAAAACAGTGATGTTTTTCTTTTGCTCACTACCCTGTATCTAGTGCTTGGCACATAGTGGGTACTCAATAAATTGAGTATATGAAGAAGAGAAGAAATTGTTGAGGGCATTCCATTCATAGGAAAATATGAGGAAAGGAAAATAATTAATAGGTTGTATGCTGGATATCCTTGCACTCTTACATTGCTGGAGCAAAACGTCTGAGAAAGTGAGAGGAGATAGATCAGTGACTGCCCTGTTTGTCTTTTTATTTCCGGTCATTCAGTGTTTCCCTGACATCTTTGTCTTGAACCCTTATAATATAAAACTCAGCTGCCATAGTTCTGTCAACTTTTCTGTTTACTAGGTGGAGATGTTTCTTAAAAACTATCATGTACTCACCCATCTTTTCATAAACAAAAGGATATTTTAACACCAAAAAAGCAGGAAGCAAAATCTCACAATAAACAATCCATTGAATACTTTAACTTTAGAAAAAACTCACAAAGTTGTCCTTATTCTATACTCATTTCATCAACGTTAATCTTAGATTCTGTGTTTGGGATGTACAACTGGAGGATATCAGGTGCCATTTGAAGATTTTTTTTTTTTTTGAGGCTGAGTCTTGCTCTGTTGCCCAGGCTGGACCTCAGTGGTGTGATCTCGGCTCACTGCAACCTCTGCCTCCCAGGTTCAGGCGATTCTCCTGCCTCACCCTCCCGAGTAGTTGGGATTACAGGCTCCTGCCACCATGCCCAGCTAATTTTTTTGTTTGTTTGTTTTTGTTTTGTTTTGTTTTTTGAGATGGAGTCTCACTCTGTCGCCCAGGCTGGAGTGCAGTGGCACGATCTCAGCTCACTTTAAACTCTGCTTTCTGGGTTCAAGCAGTCCTTTGCCTCAGCCTCTGGAGTAGCTGGGATTACAAGTGCCTGCCACCAAGCCCAGCTAGTTTTTGTATTTTTAGTAGAGATGGAGTTTTACCATCTTGGCCAAGCTGGTCTTGAACTCCTGACCTCGCGATCCACCTACCTCGGCCTCCCAAAATGCTGGGATTACAGGCCTGAGCCACTGCTCCTGACTGATTTTTTTTTCTCTTTGAAGTTCTGGGGTACATGTGCAGGATGTGCAGGTTTGGTACATAGGTAAGTGGTGTGCTGCACCTAATACCATCACCTAGGTATTAGGCCCAGCATGCATTAGCTATTTTTCCTAATGCTCTCCCTCCCGCTACCATATCCTCTGACAGGTCCCAGTGTATGTTGTTCCCCTCCCTGTGTCCATGTGATCTGATTGTTCAGCTCTCACTTACAAGTGAGAACATGTGGTGTTTTGTTTTCTGTTCCTTCATTAGTTTGCTGAGGACAGTGGCTTCCAGCTCCATCCATGTCCCTGTGTAGGATATGATTGTTTTCCTTTTTATGGCTGCATAGTATTCCATGGTATATGTGTACCATATTTTAAGTAAAAGGGCCTTTTACTTAAGATTTGGGAGTTGAGAAGCTTACCTCAGACTCTGTGGAGATTGAGTTTGGAAGATGAGAGTACTGCAGACAGCAAATAGCAGGCTTTTGCAATAGTTCACATGGTGAGTTTTTCGTTAAGAATTACTTGAGGATGATGAAAAAGAGATTATTTCTTTTAAAAACTGTCATTTCTAGAGATAGTGAAGCATAATTGAGGAGCTCCTGATAATTTGATTTCTTTTATTCTAACTGAAGGAGTTCACTTTAGTTCCGCAAACCTTTGATGGTCACCTTGGCTACAACAAACACTGCATTTAAGATATAAAGATAACATGGTCTCTGGTGTCAAGAACTTGATGCAATGAAGCTTATTCTCTTGTCTTAAATAATGTTATTAAGTTGTAGCAAAATTTCCTTTGCTACGTAAGCAGTAAATGTCACTGTCTTTCTGTTCCAAAGAACTAAACAAAAAACTTATTTTTAATCAAATTGTAATTGCCTTTTGATCTGGCAATTCCCTTCCTAGGCATTTATAAGTATCCTTTTCCTAGAACCTTCATTTAGTACATGTCTTTTTATATGTTTTTATATGTTTCCCACCTATATTTCATCTAGCTAATTCGTATTTCATTCTTTCATGTTGGCTTACATATTACTTCCTCAGGGATTCCTTTCTTGACTAGTTAGAATCTGCACTATAGAATCTGTACTATATGTTGTCATAGTAACCAGTACTTCATAGACTTTATCATACTTCGTAGCATCCAGTATGTTTTCTTTGCTAAGATTATTGATTTTGTATTGAAGGGTCCCGTGCCCATCATTTTCAATGCTTTATCTCCAGGGTTGGAGCATACCTGGTTAGTAGGAGATAAATTTGTCTTACAGATTAAACAACTTTATGAAGACATAATTGACAATAAACTACAAATTTAAAGTGTACAACTTAACAAGTTGTGATACATGTATACACCCGTGAAATCATCACCACAATCAAAATACTAAATTTAGCTGTCATCTCCAAAGTTTCCTCGTACCTTTCTGTAAACATCTCTCTGCTCCTTCTGCGTTCTAGGTTGACAGTTTTTCTTTCAGTGCTTTAAAGTTAATAGCCTCAGTCTTCTTGCTTATATTGTTTCTGATGAGAAATCTCACATTACCCTATCTTTGTTGCTGTATACATAACATGCCTGTTTTCTTCTGTTTTAAGATTTTTCTCTTTTACATTGGTTTTTAGCAGTTTGGTAATATTGTGCCCAGCTGTAGTTTTCTTTATGATTCTTACATTTGGGGTTTGTTGGGCTATAAACCGTGAACATATAGTTTTTGTCAAGATCAATGGCAATATTTTGGCCATTATTTCTTCCAATTTTTTTCCCCCTGTTCTCTCCTTTGAAGATTCCAGTTACACATTTTTAGATCACAGAAGTTGGCCTCAGCTCATGAATGCCCGTTTCATTTTTTCTTTATACTTTTTTTCTGTTTTATTGCCAATAATTTCCATTTTCATGCCTTTAGTTTAGTTTATCTTTTTTTTTTTTTAAACAATATTAATCTCTTGTTAATCCCATCTGGTATATTTTTCATCGTGGACATTGCAATATTCACATCTAGAAGTTTGACTTAAATCTTTTGCATCTTTTTTGCTTCTACTTATTTATTTTGAACATACATGGAGTACACTTGGCAGTAATTGTTTTTACATCTTGCTCTGTGAATTGTAGCTTCCATGTCAGTTTTATATTGGCTTCTATTGATTGGTAATTCTCTTCATTATGGATTTCGTTTTCTTTCCTCTTTGCATACCTGGTAATGTTTGATTGGATGCCAGACATTGTGAATTTTAACTTGTTAGATGCAGGTTATTTTTGTATTTTTATAATGTTCTTGAGATTTTTTTTTCTGGAATGTACTTGAGTTACTTGGAAACAGATTAATTCCATTGGCTCATGCTGTTACGATTTGTTAGTCCGGTCAGGCGCAGTGCTCAGTCTAGAGTTATTTCCCACTACCGAGGCAAGACTTTCCTGTGTATGGAAATTAAGGGTTTTCTCCATTCTGCTTATTGGGAACAGTTATGGTTCCTAGCCTTGTGTGAGTGCCGAGGATTTCTCATCAACCCTTTCAGATGATTCTTTCTCTAGCCTGGGGTAGTCGCCTCAAACACATGCCATTAGTACTCTTGAGTACTTGAGGCAGACTCTCAGATCTCTGGGCTTCTCTCTGCATCTGTCTTTTCTCTGCTACACTGTCTCATGAACTATAGCTGTCTTGATCTCCCCAGGCAGCCCAGTTTCTTCAGCTCAGGGAGGTTGAAATCAACTCTACATACAAGTACTCTGTCCTTTTTCTTTCTTCAGAGAAGTGGGAGGAAAAGCTAGTGAAGATTTACACTACAGTTAAAGGGAGGGAAAAGCCATGTAACCATTGTATTTATGTAAGGTTGACTATACATCACTTTCCCTTCTTTGTGCTGTGGTGTGGAAACTCCTCAAGGCAGTAAACTAGGTTGGTGGTAGGGCTAACCTCCTAAGTCTCCGTTGTTCTTGATGTCTTATGTCTTGAAAACTGTTGTTTCATTTAACTTTCTCTGGTTTATTTCATCTTATTGGATGTTTCTGGTGGAAAGATAAATCTGGTTCCTATTCTTCCATCTTGGCTGCGAACAAAAGTTGTTCAATGTATATTTTTAAGTGAAAAAAGGATTTCTGTAGAATGATAGAGCTAGAAACGATTGAAAAGGGCTAATGAAGATAGTGAGAAAATGGATGTATAGACGGCCTTTTAAAGAACTTCGAGAAGAACAGGGTAGGGGAGAGCTCTGCTTTAGTGGCCAGGCAGAGAAAAGGAAGCCTTTTTTATTTGTTTATTTTGCGAGTGGGGAAGTTTCAGCATATGTAAGTGGAGGGGAAACACCAGTGGAGACGAGGTAACTTCTGGCAGGAGGAAATTGAATCATAAACACCTGTGTGGGAATTAGCCTTGGATGGGAGAAAAGGAACAGGGAAATCAATGCTTAATCTTATGTGCCATGCATTGATAGTAAATGCCTTGCATATTTCAATTGAAGCTTGTCGATGCTCTTGTACAATTAGTATTACTAGCCTTTATTATAGATAAGGAAATGGGCAATAAGATGAGCTAACTTAACCAAGCTGTTCATCAGTGGCAAAGCTGACCCTAAAGCTCATGCTTTTTCTAATGATCTTTGTGGTCACTCTGGCCTTTTTCTTTCTTCAGAGCAGGGGGAAGAAAAGCTGGTGAAGATTTGCACTACAGTTAGAGTAAAGGGAGGGAAAAGCCACGTAACCATTGTATTTATGTAGAGTTGACTATAAAACTCCTCTCTACCTTTATGGAGGAAAAGATGGGGAAGATAGCCACATGAATGTGTTACCAAAGAAGTAGTGCATAAAATAATTTTATGGGAGCAGTGCTGTTAACTCTGGTCCTCCCGTGTTCTTTAAGTCTCGCTTTAAAATTTGTGGACTTGTACTTTTACTTTTTTACACCTTCATAAACAAATAGCAACCTCAGTAACTAGGTGAAAAGAAGACTTATTGAATTGATTCTAGAAGATAAGTGGTCCACGAAGTGACCTTTGTAAGTTAATGTTCTTTGCCTCTCTCTTCTCCCTTTTTAAAAATTATTGTACTTTGCCTATGTAAATATTAGACTGCATCATATTTAATTGGTGTCAAAGAGTTAAATATCGGCGGTATCATGTGGTTCGAGTAATAGAGTATTTTGAGAAGCCAAGAAACAGTAATGAATATCATTGTTAGCACCATTAGTGCAGGAGACAGGTCTGTTTTATTCAGGAGATAGGTCTATTTTATTCACCTGTGTGTGCCCAATGCCAACCACAATGCCTGGTACATGTAGTAGATAGTCAATAAATAATTTATGAATGAAAAACTATAGGTCTTTGAGGTCCCATGAGACTTTGTGGTTTTCATGTGAAAAACTAGGTTTTGAGGTTCGGTAAGGATTTGGGCAAATGTTAAGGGAGACTCTCTTCTTGTGAGGCCTTAAGTTCTTTTTAGAAGACTAATCCATATTGGATTTTTCAGCAAAGCTCTTTTATTTTCAGTGCAAGATATCATTAAATAATAAAAATATTTACTACACTGGCTTCTCTGTAAAAAGTTCCTCCTCTTCAACCCTTACAAAGATCTATGCAGAGATGAAAGCCTCGCTGCTCCCTACTTCTTTTTTTTGGGAGAACTCTGCAAAAGAGCTCTGCCAGTAGCTAAGAACTGTCACAGTCTGGAGACTGCTTTTCTACTTTCAGTTGCTCTGCGTCCAACTTTTATAAACAAGATAATTGATGTGGTCATCATCATGTGATAACTTTTCCTTTCTCATTTGGGACCGGAGAGGTGTCCTTTTTCTGTGCCTTACAGGGGTTTTACAAAATAGCATGTAATGTGGCCTAGACTCACATCTGTGTCTTAATAACTTACATAAATTATCTTGTTGGAATGAAACAATCATGAAGTGTTGTAATAAGGCAGATGTTTAAGAAGCCTCCAGGTGGTTGAGGATTGCCTAGAGGTCTTTGCACAGATATGAAGAAAATGTATTTGTTTTATCATTGTCTAATATTACTGCTTCAGGCCCTTTTGTTACCATGCACATTTCCTGCAGTATCTAGTTTCATCCACACAGTGGTGCTAGAAAACCAAGAAATGATGATTGTTTTCCTCCTAATCAGTAGAATACATATTTCTAACTGTTCCTTGTAAATAAGTTGTGTTATATGTTTCCTCAACCTCTATCAAATCTATCATAATTAGGATTTTTACCTGTGAAATGTTTCCATCATCTCTCAACCAGATTGCAGTAGCTTTCTAGTGGATCTTCCTGGATTTACCCTGCTTTATTCTAATTTGTTTTCCATATTATAGTTATAAGTACTTCTTTATAAACTCAAATCTGAACTTTACTCTTGTGCTTAAAAACCGTTAATGAATTCTTTTAAATGGAATTTGTCAACAAAAATAAATACAGGCCGTTCATAATCCAGTTCTTGTCGAGTTTTCGTTTATTGCAACCTTTCCTGTACAAGTGCCCTTGTTGCTGTGCATTTCAGCCAGTGTGGCCTTCTTTGAACAGTGTGGACTTCTTTGTGTTCTTTGAACCCAAGTTTTTCTTCCTACTTTTTACAGATTTTCCTTCTGTCTGGAATAAGTAGAGTTGTGGGTGTGCATGTATATACATGTATTTTTTATTTTAAAAATATATTAAATTGATACATAATTATGGGATTTTGTGTTATATTTTGATACATGCATACAGTGTGTAATGATCAAATCAGTATTTAGGGTGTTCATCACCTTCAGTATTTACCATTTCTTTGTGTTGGGGACATTTGAAATCTTCTAGCTATTTTGGTACTCGCTGTTTTGAAATATACAATATATTGCTGTTAACCGTAGTCACCCAACTGAGCTGTCAAACGTGAGAACTTAATCCTTTTAATTGTATGTTCGTAGCCATTAAGCAACCTCCCTTCATCCCGCCACCCCTATCTTTCCCAATCTCTGGTAACTATCTTTCTACTCTCCCCGTCCATGAAATCCACTTTTTTAGCTGCATGTATGATGCCTTTCTGTACCTGGTTTATTTTATTTATTTATTTATTTATTTATTTATTTATTTTTGAGATGAAGTCTCGCTGTGTCCCAGGCTGGAGTGCAGCGGCATGATCTCGGCTCAGTGCAATCTCCGCCTCCTGGGTTCAAGCGATTCTCATGCCTCAGCCTCCCCAGTAGTTGGAATTACAGGCATGCACTGTCACACCCAGCTAATATGGTTTTCATATTTTAGTAGAGACAGGGTTTCACCATGTTGGCCAGGATGGTCTTGATCTCCTGACCTCGTGATCCACCTGCCTTGACCTCCCAAAGTGCTGGGATTACAGGCCTGAGCCACGGTACCCGGCTCTGTGCCTGGTTTATTTCATTTAACTTAATGACTTCCAGTTCTATCTGTGTTGCTGCAAATGACAGAATTTCATTCTTTTTATGGCTGAATGGTATCTCAGTGTGTGTATATACTACATTTTCTTTCTCTCTTCATCCTTTGAAGACCGCTTAGGTTTCCTCCATGTCTTGGCTTTTGTAAATAGTGGTGAAGTAATCATGAAAGTGCGGATATTCCTTTGGTATACTATCTTTTGTTTTGATAAATATTCATTTGTGGGAGTGCCGATTGTGGTATAGTAGTTATAGTTTTAGTTTTTTGAGAAATCTCTTTACTGTTTTCCATAATGGCTGTACTAATTTATATTCCCACTGACAGATTATGCATTCCCTTTTCTCTGTGTCCTTGCCAGCATTTGTTACTTTTTTTTTGTATTTTTTTTGAAAATAGCCATTCTAACTAGAGGAAGATGATATCTCATTGTGATTGCGATTTGCATTTCCTCAATAATTAGTGATGTTGAGCATTTTTGCATATACCCGTTGGCTATATATATATATTCTTTTGAGAAATGTCTATTAAGATCTTTGCCCTCTTTATACTGGGATTTTTTTTTTTTTTTTTTTTTTTTTGCTTCAACAGCAAAAAAAGTTTTTCATTCCTTATGACTGAATAATTTGCACATATTTTCTCCCATTCTATAGGTTGTCTCTTCACTAGGTTGTTTGTTTCTTTTGCTGTGCGAAAGTTTTTGTTTTGTTTTATTTTTTGGTTAAGTATAATCCCATTTGTCTTTTTGTTTTTCTTGCCTATGCTTTTGAGGTCTTAACCATAAAATTTTTGCATAGACCTATATCCTGAAGCATTTCTTCTCTGTTTTCTTTTGGTATTTTTATAGTTTTTGAGTTGATTTTTGCATATGGTGAGATTTTATTTTTATTTTAATTTTATTCTTCTGCTATGGATATCCAGTTTTCACACCATTTATTGAAGAAGGTATCCGTTTCCCAGTATATGTTTTCACATCATTTATTGAAGAAGGTATCCTTTTCCTAGTGTGTGTTCTTTGCACCTTTGTCAAAAATCAGTTGGCTATAAGTACATGGATTTATTTCTGAATTCTATATTCTGTTCCAGTGACCTGTATGTTTGTTTTTATACCAGCACTATGCTGTTTTGGTTATTATTGCTTTGTAGTATATTTTGAAATCAGTTAGTATGATGCCTCCAAATTTGTTCTTTTTGCTCAGTATTACCTTGGCTATTTGGGGTCTTTTGTGGTTCCATACAAATTTTAGGATTGCTTTTTTCCTTCCTGTGAAGAATGTTTCTGGTATTTTGATAGGGATTGCATTGAATGTATAGATTGCTTCGAGTGATATGGTTATTTTAACAATACTAATTTTTCTGATCCATAAGCATGAGATGTCTATTTGTGTCCTTTTCAATTTCTTTCATCAATGTTTTGTAGTTTTCTTATAGAAGTCTTTCACCTTCTTGGTTAAAATACTTTTCCTTAAGTTAATGCTTTCTTATCTTTTATATCTTGGCTCAAACCTTGGAAAGCTTTCATTAATCTCCCCAAGTAGAACTCTTACATTATGTGTTCTCATGTTACCCAGTGATTATTCTTTATCACAATTTAATTATATAAAATTTATTTCATAAAAAATGTATACAATTTATATGATTATTTGACTAATGCCCATTTCCTCACTGTATCATAAGTGCTAATTTGCAAGATTCCATTCTTGGCTCATCACTGTGTCATCGATGCCTATTGAAATTTTATTTATTTATTTTTAAATTTTTATTAGTTGCTGTATAAATGAATATAAGTCAGGCAGGACTCAAAGTGGTATTGGAAGTAGGAACCGGTGAGCATTTGGGGGAAGAAGAAAACAGTTGCAATCAGAATACAGTAAAATGAGTTTTATATTAGGGAAGAAGAAAACAGTTGTAATCAGAATACAGTAAAATGAGTTTTATATTAGGGTAGGATATTGGCCCAGCATAATCCATTTATATGTTTCCTGTTGAGGCAGAAATTAAATCCAGATCAGGAGCAGTTCTGAGCCATAAAAGTTTCCATCTTCATGAAAGGGCAGGAGGAGTAGGAGGAAGAGATCACATTTGTTAGATTTAAACTTAGGGGGGCAGCTAATGCTTAAGTGAAGAAATCCCTGTTCTCTAAGCAGGAGATCTTGTATCTAGTCCAACTGTGATACTGTTTTGCTCTGTACCCTTGGAAAAGATGTAGTATAACGTTGGAGAAGTCATTATTTGTGTTTACATTTATTTATATAACTGTATAATGAGATTTTGAAAGTTAATTTCTTAAGTTGTATTAAAATGAATGAGATAATAGTATATAAAAACATTTTTAAAGTATATAAACATTTCATAAATTGGGCTTAACATTTTCCTGGAAATGGGAGATTCTTCATTTTAGAATTTCTGTTCTTTTTATTCATAATTATTAGAGGTGCCTAAAAGAGGGTCATGACATAAAATCCCCTACTTCCTGTGGCCACTGTATTGTAAGTCTTGTAAGGACATGGGACCGTATCAGTTTTACTTACTGTTTATCCTCTGTACACAGTACCTAGAAATTATCTTTGAAAGAATCATATACTGAATTGTCCTGAAGGCCTTTGTGACTGGCATTCTGTGGTTTCTTTGCCTTCTAGGCATTCTACAGAAAGAAACTATCTGAGGCAAAACTCTTGATGTTTATGTTTGCTTTCCTTGTATTTCAGCTGTGGCAGAGGTAAAACTTCGAGATGATCAATATACACTGGAACACATGCATGCTTTTGGAATGTATAATTACCTGCACTGTGATTCATGGTATCAAGACAGTGTCTACTATATTGATACCCTTGGAAGAATTATGAATTTAACAGTAATGCTGGTAAGAGAAACATGTATGTAATAATAAATCTATGTATTAATATCAAGCAAATTTGATAATTAAGTTTCCCTTTTGAATCTAATATCCAGAGAAGTGAGGTGCACATACTTGTAGTATATGGAATCCTATCTATGTAATACTCCATTTCTTATTTCAATTTTAATTTTTCTCTTTGATCTTGTTATTTACACTTACCTCCACTCTCACCATTGGGCAACAACTCTCATGTATTTTATATATTGTTAATACTGATGTAACTGTTCATGTCTCCTTTTCCTATGTGAGGTATTGTCCCCAACTATAATGGTGAATTTACTTTTGTTTTAGTTTTTACTTTATGTTTTTTTAACTATCTTAATTTGTACAAACATTTAGGATTGTTTCGTTTATACTGAACTGATTCTTTTAGCATTATAAAGTATCTCTGTTTATCTCTAGGTTCTGTGAATAATTTTTGTCTTGAAATCTTCTTTGGTATTAATACAGTTAATTCTGGCTTTTTGTAAATTAGTATTTTTCTTCTGTCCTTTTTCTATTTATCAGTGCTCTTGTTTTTAAAGTATGTGTCATAAAGAGCATTTGGTTGGTTCTTATTTTTTCCATATGACAATCTCTCTCTTAATTGGAGGGCTTACATTTATACTTAATTTAATCTAGTTCCTGATATTCTTGGGTTGATATTACCATCTTGCTCTTCTCATTATGCCCTGTTTGTTCTTTGTTCCTTGGTGTCTCTGTTCCTACTTTTTTGCGGGAGGAGTTAATCACAGTTTTTCTTTTTTAAAAAATGTCTTTAGAACTCGATTTAATTTCCTCCTTTGGCTTTTTATTTAAACCAGTTTGTATTATTTTTTAAATGGTTGATACAGAGATTATAGTGTTTTCCTTGACTTACCACAGTCTGCCTCTAATTAGTATTCTTTTACTTTAAAAACAATGTGAAAACCTTACAACAATATAATTCCTTTCACTTACGCTCTCACTGTTTGAGCTAATTTTATCGTATGTTTTACACCTTTGTATGTTGGAAACTCCACAATACATTGTTAATATATTTGCTTCAAACAGCCAGTAATCTGTTAATAGCTTCCCAAGTACTCTGTTCCGTCTAGCCCTCCTGTGCATTGCATCTACAGAGTAGTCTATCTAATTTGCGTGTTTATTACTATCACTTGCTGAAATTCTTTTAATATTTCCTTCATGGCAAAATCCATGTTTTTAATATGTAATTTAAAAATAGGCAATGTGTTCATGTAATTTAAAAAACAAAAAAGTTTTAAAAGGTATTTAGTGGAGCCTCCTTGATCCCATCTTTTATCTATCCTGTCTCCAGTGTCCATTATATCCCCTGCAATTTCTTTACAGGTTTTGTGTGTCTTTCAAGAGGTGGTAGGTTGTTTGTTGTTGTTTTTTGCAAGTATAAACACAAAATGATATATATGCTTAAAATAAACTTTTCATCTTCGCATGTACGTTTATATGCCAAGTTTTCTCCAACCTTGCCTTACAGCACTTTGTATACTGCATTCTAGCCATACTAAACTCTTGCAATTCCTGAGACATGCGCTGTATCCTATTTCTTCTGGTCCTTTTCTCATCGATTAACTATCTGGAGCGTACTTTTAATTCAGTGTCAGTCTGCTTTGCAATCTTTACTTAAGTCCCAGGTAACCATTTTGTCATCTAGCATGCTTGCCGTGACATCTTACCTCTATTCCCCCAGGAATATTCACACCATTGGCTCTCAAATCTACATGTGCTATGAACTTCATCTGGTCTAGAGGTTGATATGCTTTTTTGCACAAGGCAAGCTAATTTAGGCTTTGTGGGCCAAACAGTCTCTTGTTGCTCACTTTTGCTGTTGTAGTGTGAAATCAGCCATAGATGTTTATACGCAAATGAATGTGGCCATGTTCCAATTAACTAACCTTTATTAACAAGAACAAAATGGGCAGGAATTGGCTTGTGGACTGTAGTTTACCAACCCCTGGACGAGGCCATGGGTTCTAGCACCCAGCAGAAGATTTGATCAATATATTTGTTGAATGGATAATAGCTGTGTAAAGTTCGTTATTACTGTTGGGAGTTGGCTTTGCATTCTGAATAGGATCTTCCTCCTGTTACTTCTAATCCAAGTATTTGTATGAGTTCTGTATTGGCAATGCAGTGTTTATCTCAAAATGTTCGGAAAGGAGTTAGACATTTCCTGGTAATGATAAATATTTTCCTCCAGGTGATTCCTAAAACAGATAGTATAAAATTCGGATTGTTTCTTGTTGAATCAGAGGAGATGCAGTCTGGCCTCTTACTCTCTTAGGTATTAGTTACTTTTTCTTGCTAGCCCCATGTTCTACCAAGAATTACTATCTAGGCCTAATGTGTATAAGCCAACTAAAGTGATAGGACATGCATTTTATGAGTGGCTATGCTCTGATCTCTCTGATCAAATAGATTTTAATGATCAAATAGATTTTGATGTAGAGTTCTGTGTGTATGTGCATGAAAGTTTTTCCTTAATCCTTTTTGTGTTGATGAATAGGGCATTTGTTCATAGCATTTACTGTACCAGAAAGTTTGCCAATAACATTTATTCTACCAATTTTCTGACTCAGGAAGTCGGATGACATTATGGTAGATCTGAAAGTGTTAATTTTTGTAGTACCATCCATATTCATAATTTCTTTTACTTTTCCATAGGTATCTCGTGGCACATGTGATGTAGCTCTAATACTTATTGTTAGGGAGGTAGGGTAGTTAGTTGAAAAGGAAGTAGACATTTAAGACAGACTTACCAAATGAGTTCATTTTAACATGTTTGTTGAAAATCTGCTCTGTGTAGGACACTAATGTATAGGTTGGTGCAAAAATAATAGTTTTGCCATTACTTTTAATATGTTCAAGTATTTATATGTATAATTATACATATAAGTTCAGGTAACTTGTATGTAATACTTTTTAGGTGCTAATATGAGTATACAGGTAACTATTACATGGTAATATGTAGCTGACAAAAAGGGTACAGCAGTCTCCATATATCCTTGGCTTCAGTTTCCTAGTAGAAAATAAGCATAATGATAAGGTTTTTTAGAAGTTAAAGCAAGATGTGTGAAAATGCTTTGAAAAGTGGAAGGCATTATGCAAATATGAAGAGATATTACTGGCATATGCTTTGGGGTATCACTTTGTGGTAGACAAACACTGGCTGGGTTTTTTGCACATATTCCTTCTTTGAGAGCAGTAGAACTGTATGATAAGAATAAATAATAATGTCAGGTAACTTTTATTGAGTAGAGATTATTACATATCAGGAACAATTCTAAACACTTTACACATACTGTTTAATCCACAGAACCGTGGATCCTGTGGATCCTATGTCATAGAATAATATCCTCATATTATCCTGATATACAAGATACTATTATTATCTTATAGTTGAGGAAACTGAGGCATAGAGATATTTCTAATAGTCTGGATTTAAACTCATTGATTCCAGAATGCCACAGTGCTCTACCAGTTCTCCTTATTTCTTGTTAATAGAGACAGATATTATGTGTTAATAGACACAGAGTTTCACCATGTTGCCCAGGCTGGTTTTGAACCCCTAGGTTCTACAGAGCCTGTCTCAGTCTCCCAAAGTGCTGGAGGATTACAGGCATGAGCAACAGCTCCTGGCCTCTGTTACCATTTTCAGTGCTAGTTCTCTAATCACCTGTTCAGTTTTTTGTGCAGTAATGGGTTTATTCAAAGTGTGTTTCTAGGGTAATTTTGTAATATGTATTTTATAATTTATTATTTTATCAAGCACCTCAGACGGTTTTGCTTGTGGTCCAGGGATGACCAGGTATTAAGAAATTCTGTACCTGGGATACAGAAGAATACTGCACTTATTTCTTATTATTTTTCTCATCAGCACAAATGAAATCAACCTACTCTTGAGTTTCTGTCAGGTGCAGGCCTGTAGAGAATGTTGACCACTGCCTAGACTATTGTCTTATAGCAGAAAACAGCTCTTCCAATATCCATTTTATTGTTTAATACATTGTTTTGTTTTCTTTTATTTTCATCAAAGGCACACATGCACAAATCCTAGACAGGCTCCTTTTCTGTGACTGATGTACAAATGACCACCTTAGTTATACCTGAACTGTTGTAGTCAAAGTGAATGCTGTGGGACCCAAGACTTGAAAACCATGAGTTGCTTGGTCTTCGGACTGTCTGGAGCCAGCAGGTGGCAGCAGGTCTACATACTGGTTTATAAAGACAGAATACACTACTTACAAGAAAATTTAACTTGTAGGTTTGCAGTCGTTAATTTTAGAGAATGTCCCTTGGGAGGAAGTGTGCCAAGGAAGTAGAAAAGGCCTTGGGAAAGCAAAAAAGTGTTTAAAATTTGGTTTTTAAATATATCATTATTTTATATGATATTATGGCTCATTTTAAAGTAATGTGTTTCGTTTCTTAATATTTAGGAAATTATGTCATAATTCGTTTTCTGTTTAACTGAAAAGCTAATTTGTTTCTGCTACTAAAAGAGTGTCATCTTATATTGCCTCTTTAATTTGTACTTAAAGGTCTAAGGGGCAGTTACTGGATTTCATTTGTAAGAATATACGTGTGAGGCTACATCTTGGAGTGACAGGTTACAACCATTTGTTAGAGGAACTCAGTCGTATGTCAGTATGTTCATCTCTAGGCCTGAATGTCAGCTTGTTTTCACAGTTGAGTTAATTATTATGGGACCGCTTACTTATCTGTGTAGAGACAAAGGCAAAGTGTCCCCTTTATTCTTAGAAGGTTTGCTGAAAATCTCTTGACAAAAGGCAGATTAATATGAGAAAAAGGCATATAAATATATTTTAACATGTGTACATGGCGGAATCCAGGAAAATGACTACCCTGTAATCCAGTGGGGTACAAATACTTATATACCATTATTCATACCCTTCTTGTGCTTGATCAGTAGGGGACATGGGGGAAATGCGGGATAGCAAATGATTTTTAGGAAGAAATGAATGAATGGGCCTAATGATCAGATGATGATTAGTTAATACCTTTCTTTGGAAATTGAATGGGATGGAGAGCAGACAATGGTTTGTGACTAAGTTCATCTGAGCTCTAGGTGGGGTGTTTAATTTTCAGCCTCTTCCTCTGTGATAGAAGTTTTAATCTTCTCTGGTTAATGAAATTTCAGGGAAAGCAATTGTGTTTCTCTTTGGCAGGTCCAGTTTATAGGTAGATGAAGGAACTTCAGAGAATAACTTCATCCTGTGCTTGGGAGAGACAGGAAGGGAAGGGAGGCCAGAAAGACCTTGAGGCTGCTTCATGTTGAAGTGCCATTATTTCAGAGTAACATTTTCTGAGCTGCAATACCTGATTAAAGAAAAAATAATAATAAAGAGTGGGGTCAATTCTTAGAATTGTGCATTTAATACAAAAAAAGAGAAAAGGAAAAAGGAACTTTTTATATTGTTTCTTCCAAATAAAGTTAATGGTTATTAATGATGAAAAGACTTTCTCCAGAAAAAGATCACTTCCTTTTAAAAGGGCAAAGTTTTAAATGTCATTGTCTCATAATACTAGTAAATGGTATCCCCACTTGCTTATTTCTTTAAACTTGAGTAGCCCTTTCTATAAATCTATATTTATTAGAAAAATACTTTGTTAGTTCAAAGATTCTCTACTTGTAGCTACAACTAAGAGGGCCCCAAAATCTGTTTAAAGATTTTTTTTATAAATATAGTTTATATATTATTTGTTTACAGTGATATTTATATATAATATATGGGCATTATAAATTTTATTTTATATCTATATTGACTGAGGAATCTGCATTAAAAATACTGTGTAGAGGCCTGAAGAAAAACTGAATATAGTAGTTACATTCAAGGTTGGTTTGGGGGGTTGGGGATGGGTATACTAGAAATTGCATTGAGAGCTGAAGTATTAATTTATTTAGAAAATCTTGAGAAGTGGTTTATTCTCAAGCAAATGTGGAGTAGGGGAAAGAAAACCAACTTTTGGAGGAGATTTTATCAGGATTTTAATCTTGGCCCTGTCATTTTCTAGCAGTGGAGCTCCAGACAAATTATTTAATCTTTTTGAAACTCTCTTCTAAGTGTGGTTAATAATTTTCACTTCATAGAGTTTGGTGATAAATACATGACGTGTTAAAAAGTCAAAGCACTTATTTAATACAATTCTTGTACATTATAGTGATTCAGTAAGTATTCCATTCATCAGTGAAATTTTAATCCTGCATCAGCTGTGAAATGTTGCCTTAGAATGATTTTCAGTGTTAGCCCTTGAACATGGTTACATTAACTTTTTGTGAGGAAAAAGAAAATGATTATGTGAGACCTGGACATTATAGATGTAAGCCTATAAAGTGTTTTTATGAGGGCATGTAGTGAAATTGTCAATAGAGATTATTCAGATATAAGTAAATGCTGTATTTTAGGATTTACAGAAAAAGGTATTTTATTGCTTATAGTCCAGTTAAAGTTAAACTGTACTTTGAAAATTAGATCTAAACAATCAAACATTTAGGTTGCTTTTACTTTAACTGTCATTAATGCAGGTAAGAGCGCCACTAAGTGTTTCCTTTTGTGTTTTAATTTAATTTTCACATTTAGATACTCAAGTATCTTAATCATTCTGTTGGATATTGTACCCATTTATCTGATTGATAATTAGACTTCTAGCAACCTCCGTCATGTATAATCACATATTTTAAAGAAAATGACTTAAAATGCTCATAATTGTGTATGAAATGAAGAATAGTAATTTAACAAGTTTATCTCAACATTCTTCCCAGTAATGGTTTATTAGATTAAATGCAGTGTGGGGCATGTAGTAGAGACAACTAGAAACCTTTACTTTGAAATAACTGTTTTGAGGAAAGCATCCCATGTTATCTTACTAATACCTTTAAAATTATGTCTATCACCCACAAGTTGCTTGGTCTTAAAAAAGTAATGTATTTGAAGCAGAAGGGGAAAATTTTCTCATACTCCTGATCTCCCCAACCACTATACTTCAGTCTTATTTTCCTAATGGTAAACTAGTTCTTAACAGGTCAGCGTGTGTCTGTCTATATTTTGTGCTGTCGTATCATAATGTTTGTTTTGGCATATATGGATTCATATTGTATGTATTCTGCATCTTTTTAAAAAAAAATCAGTATCTAGGAGATCTTTTTATGTCAGTATTATTAATCCGCCTCAGTATATTTAACAGTTACTTGGTATTCTGTAGGGTGGATGTTCCATAGTTAACCATTCCTGCCAATGCCCTCCAGACAAAGATACCAGGCAAGCATCTGTGGTTGAATGAGTTGGATTTGTTACTTTTGCAGTAAGGGAGAACACATACCATGGGAACCACAGACTGTTCAGTAAAAGGATTTAGAAACAGGATACTGTTATAAGGTTGGTCTTCCCTGTTGGGTGATTTTGGAGGAAGGGTTAAAGGAAGTGAGGCTTTATTCTGGATTGAATACTGTCAGGAAACTGGTTGTTTATGTAATGGTATCTTAGTAAGTCTTATCTAGAAGGAGAGAAGACTAGACTGAGGCTCATACTATAATTAGTAAGGAAGCTGCAGCTGCTTATATTGGCCTGGTCATATTTGTAGCCTTGACAGTGTTCCTATTGTATCTGTGTTCAGATATCACTGTGAAGTGCTGCTGTTTTTGTCCTGCTCCATCACAGTCATTCAGAGGCCTTATCTGATGTTTACATTTTGTGAAACTATTCCTGTTCAACGGAACACTTGTTAGTGCCAATCCAGCTCATAACAAAACAAAGGCCTGGCTGATACTGCTAGGCCTTTTCCGTAATGTCAGGGGCTGTTTTCTTCTTACCTACTTTATTGATAAACAACTAGGTTGTTTTTCCTAGTTTTTATTGGCACAGTTTTTCCTTTTCATCATTAAAATAAACATTTTTGTTACATGAATCTTCATGTACATATGCAGGTATTCTTATTGAGTAAATTCCTGTAAGTGGAATCATGTCAAAAGGCATATAAAACATAAAACTTAATAAAAACATAACAGTACCTCATAGCTTTACGTTATCTCCAAAAAGCCTATAGTTAGTTTTACTCCCACTGACATGGCACTTTAGCCAAGAATAGTCATTACTAGTGTAAGATTGTTTTCTCTGGTCAATGAGGTAATCATATTCTATTAATCCATTATTTTATAATAGTGATTGGGTTTTTTTTTTTTTTTTTTTTTGATGGTGTCTCGCTCTGTTGCCTGGGCTAGAGTGCAGTGCTGCGATTTCAGCTCACTACAAACTCTGTCTCTGGGTTCAAGCAATTCTCCTGCCTCAGCCTCCCGAGTAGCTGGGATTACAGGTGCCTGCCACCACACCTGTCTAATTTTTGTATTTTTAGTAGAGATGGGGTTTCACCATATTGGCCAGGCTGGTCTTGAACTCCTGCCTCAGGTGATTCACCTGCCTTGGCCCCACAAAATGCTGAGATTATAGGCATGAGCCACCGTGCCTAGCCTACTTCTTTTAAACTGTAGTTTTCCTGTTCAAATATTTTCCCCATGTAACATTTTTTCATTTTTGCTTTTTAATTTTTTTATTTCCCTAGGTTGTTGGGGGAACAACAGATGGTGTTTGGTTACATGAGTAAGTTCTTTAATGGTGATTTGTGAGATTTTGGTTCAGCCATCACCTGAGCAGTATACACTATACCCTATTTGTAGTCGAATTTTATCCCTCACCCCTTCCCACTCTTTTCCCAAGTCCTCAAAGTCCATTGTGTCATTCTTATGCTTTTGCATCCTCATAGCTTAGCTCCCACTTACGAGTGAGAATATACAATGTTTGGTTTTCCATTCCTGAGTTACCTCACTTAGAATAATAAGTCTCCAGTCTCATCCAGGTAACTGTGAATGCCATTAATTCATTCCTTTTTATGGCTGAGCAGTATGCCGTCATATATATACACCACAGTTTCTTTATCCACTCGTTGATTGATGGGCATTTGGGTTGGTTCCACTTTTTTGGAGTTGCAAATTGTGCTGCTATAAACATGCGTGCGCAAGTATCTTTTTTGTATAATGACTTCTTTTCTTCTGGGTAGATACCCAGTAGTGGGATTGCTGGATCAAACAGAGGTTCTGCTTTTAGTTCTTTAAGGAATCCTTATACTGTTTTCCATAGTGGTTGTACTAGTTTACATTCCCACTAGCAGCACAGAAGTGTTTGCTGTTCACAGCATCCACACCAACATCTACTATTTTTGATGTTTTGATTATGGCCATTCTTGCAGGACTAAGGTGGTATCACATTGTAGTTTTGATTTGCATTTCCCTGATTATTAGTGATGTTGAGTGTTTTTTCATATGCTTTTTGGCCATTTGTGTATCTTCTTTTAAGAATTGTCTATTCATGGCTGGGTATGGTGGCTCACGCCTATAATCTCAGCACTTTGGGATTACAAGGAGGCCAAGGCGGGCGGATCACAAGGTCAGGAGATTGAGACCATCCTGGCCAACATGGTGAAACCCCATCTTTACTAAAATATAAAAAATTAGCCGAGCATGGTAATGCGCGCCTGTAGTTCCAGCTACTCGGGAGGCTGAGGCAGGGGAATCACTTGAACCCAGGAGGCAGAGGTTTCAGTGAGTCAAGATCGCAACACTGCACTCCAGCCTGGCAACAGAGCGAGACTCCATCTCAAAATAAAATAAAATAAAATAAAAGAATAATTGTCTATTCACGTCCTTAGCCTACTTTTTGATAGGATTGTTGGTTTTTTTCCTTGCGGATTTGTTGAAGTTCGTTGTAGATTCTGGATATTAGTCCTTTATTGGATGTATAGATTGTGAAGATTTTCTCCCACTCTGTAGGTTATCTGTTTATTCTGCTGACTGTTCCTTTTGCTGTGCAAAAGCTCTTATAGTTTATTAAGTCCCAGCTATTTATCGTTGTTTTTAATCTCATTTGTTTTTGGGTTCTTGGTCATGAAATCCTGGCCTTAGCCAATATCTGGAAGGGTTTTTCCAATGTTATCTTCTAGAATTTGTATAGTTTCAGGTCTTAGATTTAAGTCCTTAATCCATCTTGAGTTGATTTTTGTATAAGGTGAGAGATGAAGATCCCGTTTCATTCTCCTACACGTGGCTGGCCAGTTATCCCAGCACTGTTTGTTGAAAAGAGTATCATTTCCCCACTATGTATTTTCGTTTGCTTCGTTGAAGATTAGTTGGCTATAAGTATTTGGGTTTGTTTATGGATTCTCTCTTTTTTTCCATTGGTCTGTGTGCCTATTTTTATACCAGTACCATGATGTTTTGGTGACATGGCCTTATAGTATAGATTGAAATCAGGTAATGTGATGCCTCCAGATTTGTTCTTTTAACTTAGTCTTGCTTGGGTTATGCGGGCTGTTTTTTGGTTACATATGGTTTTTTTTTTCCTAATTCTGTGAAAAATGATGGTGGTATTTTGATGGGTATTGCCTTGAATTTGTAGATTGTTTTTGGCAGTATGGTCATTTTCACAGTATTGATTCTACCCATCCATGAGTGTGGGATGTGTTTCCATTTGTTTGTGTAATCTGTGATTTCTTTCAGCAGTGTTTTGTTGTTTTCCTTGTATAGGTCTTTCATCTCCTTTGTTTAGGTATATTCCTATGTGTTGTTTGTTTTGTTTTTGTTTTTTGCAGCTATTGTAAAAGGGGTTGAGTTCTTGATCTGGTTCTCAGCTTGGTGGCTATTGGTATATAGAAGAGGTACTGAATTGTGTACATTAAGTTTGTATCCGAAAACTTTTGCTGAATTCTTTTATCAGTTCTAGGAGCTTTCTGGAGGAGTCCTTTAGGATTTTCTAGGTAAACAGATACCATCAGCAAACAGCGGCATTTTGACTTTCTCTTTACTGATTTGGATGCCCTTTATTTCTTTCTCTTGTCTGATTGCTCCGGCCAGGACTTCTAGTACTATTTGAAGAGGAGTAGTAAGAGTGGGCATGCTTGTCTTGTTCCAATTTTCAGAGGGAATGCTTTCAACTTTGCCCCATTCAGTATTATGTTGGCTGTGAGTTTGTCATAGATGGCTTTTATTACATTGAGGTATGTCCCTTGTATACCGAATTTGCTGAGAGTTAATCATAAAGCGATGCTGGATTTTGTTGAATGCTTTCTCTGCATCTATTGAGATGATCATGTGATTTTTGTTTTTAATTCTGTTTATGCAGTGTATCACATTTTTTGACTTGTGTATATTAAACCATCTCTGCATCTCTGGTATGAAACCCTCTTGATCATGGTGGATTATGTTTTTGATACATTGTTGGATTCGGTTAGCTAGTATTTTGTTAAAGATTTTAGCATCGTGTTCATCAAGGATATCTGTCTGTAGTGTTTTTTTTTTTTTGGTTATGTCCTTTCCTGGTTTTGGTATTAGGGTGATACTGGCTTCATAGAATGATTTAGGGAGGCTTCCCTCTTTCTCTGTCTTGTGGAATAGTGTCAATAGGATTGGTACCAGTTCTTTGAACATCTGGTAGAATTCTGCTGTGAATCTGTCTGGTCCTGGACTTGGTTTTTTTTTGTTTTTTTGTTTTTTTGTTTTTTTTGATGGAGTCTCGCTCTGTCACCCAGGCTGGAGTGCAGTGGCGCTGTCTCGGCTGGTTGCAAGCTCCACCTCCTGGGTTCACTCCATTCTCCTGCCTCAGTCTCCGGAGTAGCTGGGACTACGGGTGCCAGCCACCACACCCAGCTAATTTTTTTTTTATTTTTAGTAGAGACGGGGTTTCACCTTGTTAGCCAGGATGTTCTCAATCTCCTGATCTCGTGATCTGCCCGCCTTGGCCTCCCAAAGTGCTGGGATTACAGGCATGAGCCACCGTGCCCGGCCTGGTCCTGGACTTTTTTTTATTGGTAATTTTTAAATTGTAACATCTCACATTTTGTTTCTTATTGATCTTATTTGGATTTTCTCTCTTCATTTCTTGATTAATCTTGCTAATGGTCTATCCATTTTATTTATCTTTTCAAGGAACTAACTTTTTGTTTCCTTTATCTTCTGTATTTTTTTGTTTGTTTCAATTTCATTTAGTTTTGTTCTGATCTTGGTTATTTGCTTTCTTCTGCTGGTTTTGGGTTTGGTTTGTTCTTGTTTTTCTAGTTCCTTGAGGTGTGACCTGAGACTGTCTATTTGTGCTCTTTCAGACTTTCTGACATAGGTGTTCAGGGCTATGAACTTTCCACTTAGTACTGCCTTTGCTGTGTCCCAGAGGTTTTGATAGGTTGTGTCACTGTTGTCTTCAGTTCAAATAATTTTTTAATTTCCATCCTGATTTCATTTTTTGACCCAATGATAATTCAGGAGCAAGTTTTTTTTAATTTCCATGTATTTACATGGTTTTGAATAGAATGTATATTCTCTGGTTGCTGGATGAAATGTTTTGTATGTATCTGTTAAGTCCATTTGTTCCAGGGTATAGTTTAAATCCATTGTTTCTTTGTTGACCTTCTGTCTTGACCTGTGTAGGGCTATTAGAGGAATATTGAAGTCCCCCACTATTATTGCGTTGCTGTCTATCTCATTTCTTAGATCTATTAGTAATTGTTTTATAAATTTGGGAGCTCCAGTGTTAGGTCGTTATATGTCTAGGATTGTGATAGTTTCCTATTGGACAAGGCCTTTTATCATTGTATAATGTCCCTCTTTGCCTTTTTTAACTGCTGTTGCTTTAAAGTTTGTTTTGTCTGATATAAGAATAGCTACTCCTGCTTGTTTTTGGTGCTATTTGCATTAAATGTCTTTTTCCACCCTTTTACCTTAAGTTTATGTGAATCTTTATGTGTTAGGTGAGTCTCTTGAAGGCAGCAAATGGTTGGTGAATTCTTATCCATTCTACAATTCTGTATCTTTTAAGTGGAGCGTTTAGACCATTTACATTCAATGTTACTATTGAGATGTAAGGTACCATTCTAGTCATCATGCTCTTTGTTGCCTGTATACATGTTTTTGTTTTTTAATTGTATTTTTTTATAGGTCCTGAGTGATTTATGCTTAAAACAGGTTCTGGTTTGATGTGTTTCTAGGATTTGTTTCAAGATATAGAGCTCCTTTTAGCAGTTACATAGTGGTGGCTGTCACACGCATCCATGTAAAGAGACCATCAAACAGGCTTTGTGTGAGCAGCAAGGCTGTTTATTTTACCCGGGTGCAGGCGGGCTGAGTCCGAAAAAGGAGTCAGCAAAGGGTGGTGGGATTATCATTAGGTCTTACAGGTTTGGGATAGGCATACAAAGTATATTCTTAAGGGCGGAGAGAATATTACAAAGTACCTATTTAAGTGCGGGGATGGGAAGAATATTACAAAATGCCTTCTTAAGGGCAGGGGAGAATATATCCTATCAGTTAGGGTAGGGCAGGAACAAATCACAATGGTGGAGTGTCATCAGTTAAGGCTATTTTCACTTCTTTTGTGGATCTTCAGTTGTTTCAGGCCATCTGGATGTATATGTGCAGGTCACAGGGGATATGATGACTTAGCTTGGGCTCAGAGGCCTGTCATTCCTGTCTTTTTGTATTAATAAGAAAACCAAAACATAATAGTGGCAAAGTGTTGGGGTGGTGAAAATTTTTGGGGGGTGATATGGAGAGATAATGGGTGATGTTTCTCAGGGCTGCTTCGAGCAGGATTAGGGGCAATGTGGCAACATAGAGTGGGACAGATTAAACCAAAGAAAGATTTTCCTGGGGCAAGGGGTGATATTGTGGGGTTGTTAGAAGGAGCATTTGTCGTATAGAATGATTGGTGATGGCCTGGATGTGGTTTTATAGGAATTGAGAAACTAAATGGAAGACACAAGCTCTGAATAAAAGAAGGAGGAAAACAGGTATTAAAGGACTAAGAATTGGGAGGACCCAGGACATCCAATTAGAGAGTGTCTGGTGGGGGGTTCAGTGTAATTATTTTCTTGGTTGGCGAGGTTTTGGGCTCAATCCTTGAGTCTTTTTTTATGTTGTCATATACCAGGCCAGATTGATTTAAGTAATGAACGCTCTTCATTAAAAAATTGTGCAGAGTCCCCTCTTCTTAGCAGTGAGTAAATAGAGGCCTTGGCGATTTTGGAGGAAAGAGAAATGCAAAGCCAGCAATTGTTTGTTAAAGAAGGATTAGAAACTGCTAGGAGAGAGTGGGTGAGATTGATAGTGTGCTAGAGATAGCTGGGGAGAGGTAGACGGTGGCATAAGAACGGGAAGAAGAATAAGAGTGAGTATAAAAGTAAAGAATAGGACTTCATCAGGGTGAAAGTATTGGAATGTACCCTGTCAGCAAAGATCATCCATCCACTTCAAGAGGGAGTTAAGAGTGGTAGATTGGGGATAGTACCAGAAGATGTCCAGTATGATGGTTTGGAAGAAAAGTGTAAACTGGCAGTGTAAACAAGGGCGGGGCATTTATGAGTAGTTGAGAATGCTGAATAGGAGTATGACTGGACAGAAGATAGTAGGGATGACAAGTTTTCGGGGTGCAGTCCAAGTAGTGAGAGTGACTGCGTAAAGCCGTAAAGCCCTGTTGCAAAAAGTCGGGTAAGGACGAGTAGACCTAATAGAATGAAGGGATGTATTAGGCTCATAAGGGTTATTACTGTTCTTCAGAAATGTAAGTGAGTTTAAGGGAAGTAGGGGAGAGTACTTGCGACTTCCAGGAGGAAGAGGAGAAATCAGGCTGACTGTCTGATGGGCACGGTTTTACTCTGGAACTATGAACCTAATGAGGGGGGTCCTGCAGATGAACAGCCATTGGGATACTATAGATGACTAACGGGGTCTGGTCCACCGAGGTTGCAGAGTTTGAGGGGTCAGTTTTTTAATAAGATTTGCAGCCTGACGAATTTCCTGTCTAGCCTGCTGGAGGACTGGAAGATAGTTGCCTACAGGGCTAGTGTTTGGGGTGAGGTTGGGGCCGAACAAGAAAGTGTGTCCATATAAAAGTTCAAATGGATTGTACCCTGTAGCATCTCGAGGGCAGGCTCTAATTTTGAGAAGGGCAAGAGGTAAAATTACTGTCCAGTCCTTTTTAAGTTGGAGGCTGAGCTTGGTGAGGTGTGTCTTTAAAAGACCATTAGTCTGTTCTACTTTTCCTGAAGATTAAGGACAGTAAGGGGTATGAAGGTTCCACCGAATACCAAGAGCCTGAGAAACTGCTTGGGTGATTTGACTAATAAAGGCCATTCCCTTATCAGACTGTATACAGATAGGGAGGCCAAACCAAGGAATTATGTCTGACACAAGGGAAGAAATTACCGCGGTGGCCTTCTCAGACCCTGTGGGAAAGGCCTCTACACATCCGGTGAAAGTGTCTACCCAGATTAAAAGGTATTTTAGTTTCCTGACTCGGAGCATGTGAGTGAAGTCAATTTGCCAGTCCTGGGCAGGGACAAATCCCTGAGCTTGATGTGTAGGGAAGAGAGGGGGCCTGAACAATCCCTGAGGAGTAGTAGAATAGCAGATGGAACACTGAGAAGTGATTTCCTTGAGGATAGATTTCCACAATGGAAAGGAAATGAGAGGTTCTAAGAGACAGGCTGGTGGCTGATAACCTACATGGAAGAGGTTATGAAATGACGACAGAATAGAATGGGCCTGTGAGGCTGGAAGGAGATACTTTCCTTGGTCCAAGACCCATTTGCCTTGTGTGGGAAGAGATTGATAGGTGAAGTTTCAGTGGGGGAGTAGGTGGGAGTGACCGATTAGAAGGAGAAAAACTGGCGCTGAGGGACAGAAGTTGGAAGCTGGCTGCTTTAGCTACCTTATCAGCATAAGTGTTGCCCTGAGTGATGGGATCTGATGCCTTTTGATGTCCCTTGTAGTGAATGACTCCAGCTTCCTTTGGAAGTAAAGCGGCCTTGAGAAGAGTTTTTATTAAAGAGGAATTAATGATGGAAGACCCTTGCATAGAGAGGAAACCTCTTTCAGTCCATATAACAGCATGGTGGTACAGGGTATGGAAGGCATATTTAGGGTCAGTATAAATATTGACTTGTAGTCCCTTTGCAAGAGTGAAGGCCCGAGTTAAGGCAGTGAGTTAGAATTGCTGAGAGGTAGTGGAGTGGGGCAGAGCGGTAGCCTCAAGGATAGATGTGGAAGATACTATAGCATAGCCTGCCTTTGCTGGTGAGTGGCGATTAGGCCTGGTGGAACTGTCATCAATAAACCAAGTGTGATCAGAATGAGGAACAGAAAAGAAGGAAATATGGGGAAATAGAGTGAATGCCAGGTGGATCAGAGAGATACAGTCGTGGAGGTCAGGTGTAGTATCAGGAATAATGTGGGGGCTAGCCCAGAACAGTAAGGTCAAGTTGTTTGGAAAGAAAGGCTACATGGTACGGCCCTGGCTCTCGTGTAAGCATTCCGACCACACAGCCCTGCACTTCAGCTGTGTGTAATGAAAAAAGTTGGGATGAGTTAGGGAGAGCTAGTGTCGGAGCAGCTTTTAGGGCTGTTTTTTAAGGAATGGAAAGGGGAGTGGGGAAATGATTTAGGATTTGTGGAGTCAACTAGGTTTGTCTAGAACAGAATAATGGGTTGTGGAGGGAGGTATTGAGGATAGGAGAGTATATGGGTTTGGCACCACAGGGTGGATAGGTAAGACAATTAGGTTGATAAGGTGCAGATCCTGAACTAACCTGTAAGACTTGTCTGGTTTTTGGACAGGTAAAGTGGGGGAATTATAAGGAGAGTTTATAGGCTTTAAAAGGCCATGCTGTAGCAGGCGAGTGATAACAGGCTTTAATCCTTTTAAAGTGTGCTGTAGGATGGGATATTGGCATTGAGCGGGGTAAGGGTGATTAGGTTTTAATGGTATGGTAAGGGGTGCATGATCAGTTGCCAAGGAGGGAGTAGAGGTGTCCTATACTTGTGGATTGAGGTGGGGAGATACAAGGGGAGGATGTGAAGGAGGGTTTGAACTAGGGGAAAAGGCAGCAATGAGGTGTGGCTGTAGCCTAGGAATAGTCAGGGAAGCAGATAATTTACTTAAAATGTCTCGACCTAATAAGGGAGCTGAGCAGGTGGGGCTAACTAAAAAGGAGTGCATAAAAGAATGTTGTCCAAGTTGGCATGAGAGTTGGGGAGTTTTAAGGAGTTTAGAAGCCTGGCCATCAATACCTACAACAGTTATGGAGGTAATTTATGTCCTTGAAAAGAAGGTAATGTGGAGTGGGTAGCCTCTGTATTGATTAAGAAGGGAACGGACTTACCCTTCAGTGTAAGAGTTACCCAAAGCATCTGTGATGGTCCTGTAGGCTTCCAAGGTGATCTGGCAGTGTCAGTCTTCAGCCGCTAAGCCAAGAAGATCTGGGAAGCCGTCAGTCAGAGAGCCTTGGTCCAGAGTTCCAGGGGCTCTGGGAGTGGCTGCTGGGCAAGTTGGACAGTCCGATTTCTAGTGGGGTCCTGCACAGATGGGACACGGTTTAGGAGGAATCCCAGGCTGCGGGCATTCCTTGGCCCAGTGGCCAGATTTCCGGCACTTGAAGCAAGATCCTTGGGGAGGTGATCCTGGAGGAATGCCTGGCCCCTGCAGTTTAGGCGTTTTGAAATTCTTGTGTGCTGGAGATGTGGCTGGGGTTTCTTTCACAGCGGAGGCAAGTAATTGCAACTCTTCTCTATTATTGTACACATTGAAGGTGAGGTCAGTTAAGTCCTGTTGTGGGGTTGATGGCCAGAATCTAATTTTTGGAGCTTTTTTTAATGTAGGGAGCGGGTTGGGTAATAAAATGCATATTGAGAATAAGATAGCCCTCTCGCCCCTCTGGGTCTAGGGCGGTAAAGCGTCTAAGGGTTGTTGCCAAACGGGCCATGGACTGGACTGGGTTTTCATATTTGATGAAAACGAGCCTAAAAGCTAACTGATTTGGGAGAGTTCTGATAAAGAAAGAGGAGCATCATTAACCTTGGCTGTGCCTTCAGCTCCAGCTACCTCTCTAAGAGGAAATTGTTGAGCAGGTGGGAGAGGGCTAGTCACAGAGGGAAACTGTAAGCCAGACTGGGTGTGAGGAAGGGAGGTAATAGGAGGGTTATAGGGTCGGGGAGCAGAGGCTGAAGAAGAGTTGGGACCTGGCTCGGCCTGGCGAGGGGCAGCCTGGGAAGGAGGGGAGAGATCAGATGGCTCTGTAGAAAAGAAGGATTCACAGGACTCAGAGCTTGGGGTGGAGACTGAAGGAACAGACAGGAGAGAAAGAAGAAAGATTTGGGGCGAGTCTCATTGGGAGCAGAGATTAGAAAGGGACCGATGTGTAAAAGAATGCCTGGACGTCAGGCACCTCAGACCATTTGCCCATTTTATTACAAGAAGTATCTAGATCTTGTAGGATGGAGGAATCAAAAGTGCCGTTTTCTGGCTATTTAGAATCATTGTCAAGTTTGTACTGGGGCCAAGCGGTGTTGCAGAAGAAAATAAGACGCTTAGGTTTTAGGTCAGGTGTGAGTTGAAGAGGTTTTAAGTTTTTGAGAACACAGGCTAAGGGAGAAGGAGGAGGAAGGAGGGTGGAAGGTTGCCCATAGTGAAGGAGGCAAGCCCAGAGAAAAGAGAAGGTAGAGACATGGAGAAGGGAGGTTGGGAGCAGCCCTGGCCTGCAATGTGGGTGAGCAGCCAAAGCAGGCATCCCTGCAATTGACTTGCCACCAAGGGAATGTGGGTGAATGACCAAGGCAGGCGTCCCCACAGTGATCAGACACCAATGGAGTGTGGGTGAGTGATCAGGCAGGCGTCCTGCAGTGATTAAACACCAAGGGAAGGCTGTCTTCCTGAGTCTGTGACCGGCGCCAGAGTTTTGGGTCCATGGATAAAATGTGTCTCCTTTGTCTCTACTAGAGAGGAAAAAGAGCTGGAATTGGAAGTACAGGGAGATTGAAGGGTAGCAAAAGAGGGAGATTGACGGGTAGCAAGAGAGACTGGAGAAGAGAGTGAAAAGACCGCTTACCTGATTTGAAATTGGTGAGATATTCCTTGGGCTGATTGGTCTGGGGACCCGAGGTGGTAGGTGGATCTTCTCACGGAGTAAGGGCGAGGACAGGGGACTGGTCTCCCAAAGGAGTCCTCCTGTCCTGGGTCTTCAGCACCAAATGTCACGCACATCTCTGTAAAGAGACCACCAAACAGGCTTTGTGTGAGCAACAAAGCTGTTTATTTCACCTGGGTGCAGGCGGGCTGAGTCCGAAAAAGGAGTCAGCAAAGGGTGGTGGGATTATCATTAGTTCTTATAGGTTTGGGATAGGCATAGGAAGTACATTCTTAAGGGCGAGGAGAATATTACAAAGTACCTTCTTAAGGGCCAGGGAGAATATCAGGGTGGGGCAGGAACAAATCACAATGGTGGAATGTCATCAGTTAGGACTATTTTCACTTCTTTTGTGGATCTTCAGTTGCTTCAGGCCATCTGGATGTATACATGCAGGTCATAGGGGATATGATGGCTTAGCTTGGGCTCAGAGGCCTGACAGTGGCTTGGTAGTGGTGAATTCTCTCAGCATTTGTTTGTCTGAAAAAGACTGTATCTTTCCTTCACATATGAAGCTTTGTTTCACTGGATACACAATTCTTGCCTGTTAATTGTTTTGTTTGAGAAGACTGAAGATAGTGCGCTAATGCTTTCTAGCTTGTAGGGCTTCTGCTGACGAATCTGTTAATCTGACAGGTTTTTCTTTATAGGTTACTTGGTTCTTTTGTCTCACAGCTCTTAAGATTCTTTCCTTCGTCTTAGCTTTAGATAGCTTGTGCCTAGGCAACGATCCTTTTGCAGTGAATTTCGCAGATATTCTTTGTGCTTCTTGTATTTGGATGTCTAGGTATCTAGCAAGGCCGGGGAAGTTTTCCTTGATTATTCCCCCAAATATGTTTACCGAACTTTCAGATTTCTCTTCTTTCACAGGAATGCCGATTATTCTTAGGTTTGGTCATTTAACATAATCCCAGACTTCTTGGAGGCGTTGTTCATATTTTCTTATTATTTTTCCTTTGTCCTTGTTGGATTGGGTTAATTCAAAGACTTTGTCTTCGAGCTCTGAATTTCTTTCTTCTACTTGTTTGATTCTATAGCTGAGACTTTACAGAGCATTTTGGATTTCTATAAGTGTGTCCATTGTTTCCTAAAGTTTTGATTGTTTTTTATTTATGCTATTTCATCCAATATTTCCCCTTTCACTTCTTGTATCTTTTTTTTATTTCCTTATGTTGGGCTTTGCCTTTCTCTGGTGCCTCCCTGATTAGCTTAATAACTGACCTCCTGAATTCTTTTTCAGGTAAATCAGGGATTTATTCTGGGTTTGGATTCATTGCTGGTGATCCACTGTGATTTTCGGGGGGTGTTAAAGAACCTTGTTTTGTCATATTACCAGACTTGATTTTCTGGTCCCTTCTCCTTTCGGTAGCCTCTGTCAGAAGGAAAGTCAAGGACTCAAGGCTGTTGTCAGATGCTTTTGTCCCATGGGGTGTTCCCTTGATGTAGTAGTCTCCCCCTTTTCCTATGGATGTGTCCTCCTGAGAGCTGAGCTGGAGTGATTGTTATCTCTCTTCTGGCTTTAGCCACCCAGCAAGTCTACCAGGCTCCAGGCTGGTACTGGGGTTGTCTGCATGGAGTCCTGTGTTGTGTACCATTTGTGGGTCTCTCAGCCATGGATACCAGCACCTGTCCCTGTGGAGGTGTCAGCGGGGTGAAATGGACTCTGAGGGTTCTTAGGTTTGGTGATTTAATGCACTATTTTTGTGCTGGTTGACTCCCCGTCAGGAGGTGGTACTTTCCAGAGAGCATCAGCTGTGGTAGTATGGGGAGGAACAAACAGTGGATGGGGACTGTAGAACTCCCAAGAGTATATGCCTTTTGTCTAGAGTTCCCCAGGCGGGTAGGGAAAGACCACTGGGTGGGGGCAGGGCTAGGTGTGTCTGAGCTCAGGCTCTTCTTGGGCGTGTTCAGGAAGAGCTGTGCGAAAAGGGGGTGAGGTTTCCAGGTCAATGGAGTTACGCTCCTAGGAGGATTATGGCTGCCTCTGCTGAGTCATGCAGATTGTCAGGGAAGTGGGGGAAAGCAGGCAGTCACAGGTCTCACCAAACTCCCATGCAATCCGAGGGGCCTGTGTCACTCCCACCATGCCCCTGCCAACAACACCAAGTCTGTTTCCAGGCAGTGGGCAAGCAGGACTGAGAACTTGTTCCAGCTACCCGTTTCCCAGCTGCTAAAGCAAATATGGCTTTCCTTCTTCACCCGCCTGTGGAGTCTGCCCACCAGATTCATGCCCTTCCCTGAATTCTGGGAAGCAGACTTTTCCAGGAGACTTCTCCATCAGTTCAAAATGTTACAAAATTCAGCTGGCGATTCCGTTTCCCTGTGGCCTTTTCCCGGTGCCTCTGGCCGCCCTCCCAAAGGACCCCTGTGAGGACAGGCAGAAATGGTTTATTAGGGAACCCAGCAAGCTCACAGGGCTTTCCCTGCTGCTTTCTCTACCCCTGTATTTTGCTCAGCTCTCTCAGTTGACTCAGTTCCAGGTAAGGTCAGAATTTTCTCCCGTAACCTAGACCTTCAGGTTCCATAGTGGGGGTGTGTGTTTGAGGGATCTCTCTTTCCCACTTCCACAGTTTGGGTACTAACAGTATTTGGGGTGTCTCCTGGGTCCTGCAGGAGCAATCCACTTCCTTCAGAGGGTCTGTGGGTTCTCTCGCCTTTCCTGATTTATTCCTGCATTCATTCTGGAGCAAAACATCATGATGTGAGGCTCCACAGGCTGCTCTGTCCATCAGAGTTGGAGCTGTAATCTAGTCTTGCCTCCTGTCTGCCATGATCTGCCCATCCCCCTAAACATTTTAAATAATCATGTTTCTTGTTAAGTTTTAAGGGCTCTTTTTATGTTGTACATATTAGCCCTGAGTTATATTTATCTCCCTTCCTTCTACATGCCTTTTATTTACATGTAGAAAGACTTTTTCCATCCTGAGATTATAAAAACAGTATTATTTTCCTTTTCCTTTACCACATTTAGACACTTGATCTACTGGAATATGGCGTATTTTCGTTTATGGTATGAGGGAGAGAATAAGTTTAATTTTTCCCAGAAGTTCTCTGGTGTCCCAGTAGCATTTGTGGACTAGTCTATTTTCTTTTTTTTTCACTAACTGGAAATACCACATCATCCTCTAAATGATGTGACCTACGGTAAAATTTATCTTAATTGACCTCCACTTAACATACTGAATGGGTTAATTGGTAGTCTCTATTCTCTCTGTAAAACATACTGATGGAAGATCACAGTAAGCTTAATGTTTACTACTAATAGGCTACTTAGTACTATACTGGTATGATTCTGTTTCTTGCTTGTGGTTTTAGATCACTGATACTCAGATTTGATCATTCTGCAAACTTAATGTGAACTCAGCTTGCCATTGTGTATTAATTTAATTTATGTAAAGCAGTGAAATATGAAAGGAAGGAAAGGTGGTGTTTTGGAGAAAGCTAAATTAGGTGCTTTAGAAAGAAAAAATGAGTCACCAAAAATTTTGTGGCTCGTAAGGACATTGTATACAGTTTATTTAAATATTATAACATATATAGATCTAAGTTCTAGGAGCAGGGAATGAAATATGGATATAAAGGATTACTTTTCTCCTATAGAAAAACTTGTAGAGTTCAGCAACAAAAACAAATGGTTGAATTTGAGTGCAGTTTGGTATATGAGAGGAAGTTTATTTTCTGAATTATAGACCTTTAAAAATGTATTCTCTTGTGAAACATTTTAATGATGTAACTGTTGTAGTCCATTTGTGCTACTGTAACAAAATACCTGAGAATTGGTAATTTATAAAGAACAGAAATTTATTTCTCTGAGTTCTGGAAGCTGAGAATTCTAAGATCCAGGTACTGGCAGGTTTGGTATCTGGTAAGGATTCAGTCTTTGCTTCCAAGATGATGCCTTGAACATTGCATTCTCCAGAAAGGAGGCATAATATGCCCTCACATGACAGAAGGCAGAGGGGGAAAAAGAGACAAACTCCCTCTTTCGGTCCCTTCTCTAAGGTTACTTATTCCCAGTCACCAGTGTGGAGCCCTAATGACTAGAGGTCCTAACTTCTAGTAACATCACTTTGGTGATTAGGTTTTAAGTCAGCTTTTGGGGAGGATACAACATTCAAACCCTAGCAGCAACTCATAGCTTTACATTATAAGTACATAGACCCAATTAAAATTTGTTAACAAAAACGTAGATTCGTAGTAGGCTAAATGTAGTGTTTTCATACTGCAGACTGTTGTCTCTTTTGAACATGATGTGGTATTTCTAACTAGTAAGTTAAAAATACTGATCTTTAACTCTAAAATAAAGAGAATGAAAACTAGATTACTGCATTGTATTAGTTTTCTGTCATTATACGACAACTTCAAAACTTAGTGACTTGAAACAATAACCATTTATCGTATCAGTTTCTATGGTCAGAAATCAGGGAGTAGTTCAGGTGGGTGGTCTGGTTCATGATTTTTTCATGAGTTTATAGCCAAAATGATAGCCAGGGCTGCAGTCATCCGAAGCCTTGACTAGGGCTGAAGCATACATTTTCGAAATGATTAACTCATGGAATGCTTATTGTTGGCAAGAGCGGTCATTTCCTCCCCATGTGGGTCTGTCCATGGGGCTACCTTAAGCGTATTCATAGCATGGTAGCTAGCCTCCCTCAGAATGTGCGATCCGAGAGAGAGTGAGGTAGAAAATGTAGTCTTTTATGACCTAGTTCTTGAAGTCACATACCATCTGTCACATCTATGTATTTTTGTTAAAAGTTAATCAGTAGGACAGTTCACACTCAGAGGAAAAGGAATTAGACCCCAACTCTTAAAAAGGAGAGAAACCACCACACTGCAGATATTTATTTTGTGTGTGTGTGGATCAGTGAAGAGGAAGAGATTAATGTATAATGTTTGGTCTTCTTTTTAGGACACTGCCTTAGGAAAACCACGAGAGGTGTTTCGACTTCCTACAGATTTGACAGCATGTGACAACCGTCTTTGTGCATCTATCCATTTCACATCTTCTACCTGGGTTACCTTGTCAGATGGAACTGGAAGATTATATGTCATTGGAACAGGTGAACGTGGAAATAGCGCTTCTGAAAAATGGGAGGTGAGGGTTTGTTTGAGACTTATGCAAAGTCCAGGAAGTATATGTAAATTACACCCGACTTATTTTAAAATGACACTTTTCAAGTATGGTTTACATGTCATCTGTTGTTTGATATATAATGTTTTGGATCTCTTTTTAACTAAATTATAAAATGTATATTTTTCACAAACTGTTACATTAACCATTCCTGTTTTGATCTGGAGTCAGTGCAGTTGTCAAGAATTGCATTCATTTTTCAGCAGTTATTTTATATGCGTAGAGTACTTCACTAAGCGTTGACATTGCCTCTTCCTTTTTGAAGAGACGTTTTTCTCCTCTACCATTATGTTAGATTTGCTGGGATGTTTACATTGGTCAAATAGTGGTCAAATTACCAGAATATTCTCTATTTAGAAAAATATATGATATAAATATATAGTTACATGCCAATTTCCAAGACAACATTTTTACTTTAATTTAAAAAGTTAGATATAAATCTAAAGGGTAGGTTGGCGTTTTAATAGTAATAAATAAGGAATTAATTTCTTTAGAACTACAGTTTTTAAAAGTAGAAGAAAATGATGCCAAGCAGATAATCAAAAGATTTAGTTTACTGCTTCAGCTCCTTTGAGTTATGCTAATAAGTGTATTGTAATATTGCTACCGTCTGAATCTCAGCAGGTAGCCTTTAGTTCTGGGTAAAGAGATGCGAGCTTAATATATTTATATCTTATAAAATAATTTCATCTGACCAACAGATGCCTGCAAAGACCAGGCTTTAGTTACTTGAAAAAAACCAGGGAGGTCTTAGAACCAAATAGTTTACCTACCTTACTAAGTTATACTAAAGGTTATACTACCAAATTATAGTATGTTCAAAATACACAGTAAACAACCAGAACGGCAGTAGCCTATTTACAAGAGCCTGTTGCATTCACAGTTTCAAATATTCACTGTGACAATTTCTGTTTTGGCCTTTAGTAACAACTTTAATTTTTCTGAAAAACAGAAGTAATGTGGTATGTAGCACAGCTACCTGAAACAGTTGGAAGGTATTTTGAGAATAATGGACAGGAGAGATAGAGTGGGAATTTATATGGTATTGAGCTGTATGGATTCTGTAGATTTTGAACAAGACAAACCTACTTGGCTCACTTTCATCTTAAAAATAATACCACACATTATTTTATATGAACTTATACTTCTTTTGGTTTTGTTTTGTATATCCCCTTGGCATGTATTAGGACTTCAATAATATCTTTTAAATAAATTAAAAACTTAAATATACCTGTGGCTTCTTTAGTGTATACTGCCCTAATGAGATAAGCTCCCTTAGCAGATGTTTTCAGCTGATAATAGTTTTGACTAAGTACTGATAGGAGAGGGAGGAGACTTGGGCATTAATGGAGGTGGGAGGGATACTGTGTTATATTAGTCACTTTTAAGAAACAATTTAGGAGGGTTTTAGAACTTTAGGGTAATTAGTGTAAAAGAGAAGAAGCTGAAAGTGGAAGTGATTATGGAGCATGGTAAGGGGAAAGGGGGCCAAGGGTAGTAGTGGCGATTACTGAAGTTTAAAAAGAGAAATTAAAGGAGACAGCTTGCTTTCCAAATGTATTGCCTCTAGTACCATGGAAGCGCTGTGTATCTGCGGTATCACAATTTAGATGCTGAGCTTGTTCAGAAAACTAGAAACATCAGCCTAACAATTTTTAAAAGTATGCCATCTACTCTTTTGGTTTCATTCCAGTTCCTTTCACTCATACTAGAAAGAAAAAAAGAAACAATAAACTAGCTACTTGTTCCTGCCAAAACTTGTCATTTTCTGTTCTTCCCTTTTGTTTCCACTGTTCCCCAAACAAAAGCAAAACCCAATCAACCAATAAAAACCTGCCTTCATCTGTCATCTCTGTTTTGAGTATTTAAGGATTTTTTTTTTAAGTTTTTGCTTTTTCAGTTTATGGAAATCTTAAGAACGGATTCTGAAGGCCCACTACTTGAATGATTTTGGCAGATGTTCAAATACATAGGGAAGTTGATGACATTAAAGCACACTTTTCTTTGTAAGTTTTCAAGTAGGAGTAGATATGTGGGGATTCCAGGTATAGGGTTTTTTGTTTTTGTTTTTGTTTTTGTTTTTTAAACCACCTTTTTTTTCAGTTAGGCTTTTTCTCAACTGTCCATATTTTATTTGGAAATCTTGTTTAGGAAGCAGCCTTAAAACGTTCTTTATTTTGTATTTACTCTTATAAATATAATAGTAGTTGAGATCTTGTGTTTGTGGTATAAGAAAGAATTTGATAAGATTTTGTGTTTCTGTATGATGCTTAGGTAAGATTTTGTGTTTTTATATGATGCTTTTTTGCTTTTCAAAAAACACTTTAGGATTATATTTTAAATAGAGTTTATTAACTTATTCTTAAATGCTAATAGGCTTTTTTATTTTTGAGAAGAAACATGTTTTGGTGATTTATTCCTCAATGTTTTTGACTCTTGCATTTGTAAACTTCTAGAGAATAAACAAACAGGAAAAAAGCGTACACATATGCACACTCATATACAGTATCTGGAAACTAAGAGGAAGCAAGGTAGCCAAGACTAATGATCAGTTTTTTCTTACACAAATAAATATTTTCTTAAAAGTTCTGTCCTCAGGGAACATTATCTAAACTCGCAGTCTTTATGTAAAGGCCTTTCTCTTTTTAAATTTCTTGTAATAGTGTCCAGAGTAACTGTTGAATCACCAGAAACTTACGTATTCCCTCTATGCTATCTGTGTTCATGTAATTATGTACACATTTTTGTGTGTCTAATTTTGTTTTGTAGATTATGTTTAATGAAGAACTTGGGGATCCTTTTATCATAATTCACAGTATCTCATTGCTAAATGCTGAAGAACATTCTATAGCTACCCTACTTCTTCGAATAGAGAAAGAGGAATTGGATATGAAAGGAAGTGGTTTCTATGTTTCTCTGGAGTGGGTCACTATCAGTAAGAAAAATAAAGGTAAAACAAAATCTAAATCTCTCTCTACTGGTTGCCATTATTTAGTAGATTTTGAAACGCAAAACTGTCCCTGTAAATGCTGTTTGCTTTTTCTTGGGCATTGTGTTACAATTCTGACACCTGCCACCACTGGTGGAATGAATATGTATAGGTAGTTTTTTCCTCAGGTATATTTTATAGAAAAAAAATACAGTGTGCTTCCACAGCCAATTATGCGTTTTATATAAAAGAAGACATTGTTATATAAGTTTTGAATAATTTAACAGGTATATTTTTAATATATACAAAAATATATGCATATATATGTGTGATACACAAAAATTTATACCTAAAACTAAATGTAAGTTAATAAATTATAGTATAATTTAAATATAAATAAATATAAATACTTACTTGGAAATGAATGTCTTTATTTCATTAAATTACAAGTATGATTTCTTTTAAATCTAATTGAACTTCGTCATTTGTTTCTACATTTAAGAAAACTGTTACTAGGCCGGGCGCGGTGGCTCACGCCTGTAATCCCAGCACTTTGGGAGGCCAAGGCAGGGGGATCACAAGGTCAGGAGATCGAGACCACAGTGAAACCCCGTCTCTACTAAAAATACAAAAAATTAGCCGGGCGTAGTGGCGGGCGCCTGTAGTCCCAGCTACTCAGGAGGCTGAGGCAGGACAATGGCGTGAACCCGGGAGGCGGAGCTTGCAGTGAGCCGAGATCGCGCCACTGCACTCCAGCCTGGGCGACAGCGCGAGACTCCGTCTCAAAAAAAAAAAAAAAAAAAAAAAAAAAGAAAACTGTTACTGTGCTCCCATGTTTAGAATAGTCTTGAACCTTGGTCTGTTTGAAGCTGTCTGTCAAGCTTCTAACTTGACTTTAAAAATTACAATCTCATTAATTAATTAGGATTTTTTTTAGTGGTATTAGGAAAGCTCTTTGCCTTTGCTTGGTTCCTACTGACTCATTGAGTGTTTTCTTTTTAATCGTAGTTGAGTACTGAGAGTGCTTGTTTCCATAATGACTCTATGCTCTTTTTCTCAGTAGTTTTTATTAGCTGACTCATTTATGAGTAAGTTAATATAAATTAAATTATCACTCATCACTATAGAAAAATATTTCTTTACCATAGCTACTAGTTTGCAATTCAATAAAGACATTAGCAGTTGTTTCCTAAGAGGGTTTTGCCTTTTATTCTAAAACAAACAGCTGTCTGTCTGTCTGTCTGTCTGTCTATCTATCTAATAGATTTCTCAAAATAGTTTATAAATAAACTGAATAAGTCTCCTAGATTTATTCTTTGAAGCATTCAATATAATTTATTAGTTCTTTTTGGTGTTGTAGTTTTATCTTTGGAGGAACACAGTAACTTTAAACTTTAAATTAGATATTAGAAAACTTTTTTGAAGTCCCAGTTGGTGACCATAAGATCTATGTCACAGCTATCCGAGTATGCCGACACAGTGCAAAAGCAGCCATAGACAATATATAAATGAATGAGTATAGCTGTGTTCCAATCATACTTTATGGACATTGAAATTTGAATTTTATTTTTTTTGACATATATTTAAATATTCTTTAAATATTACCATTTTAACAATTTAAAAATATAAAATTCATGCTTAGCTCACAGGCCATACGAAAGTAGACCTAGATTCAGCTTTGACTCAAGGGTCCTAGTTTGCAGAACCCCTGCTTTAGATAATGGAAACCTTAATTTTTTTAAGGTATATAATTCAGAATCTTACAGGAGACACTGCCATGCATATTCCTCCTCCTTTCTGCAAGACACTTGCTTCTGTAACATCTTTTTCTCAGTCTGTGGTAACTCATCAAATTGCCTCAGAACATAGCAGTACTCTGCTCCAGCTGTATCTTCTCCATCCCCTTTGTCTTCATTTCTTTGCCTCAACTGGACAGATACATTGAGACTAACCTTTTTTCTCCCAAGATTGTAGTTGTAGAATCATTAATTCTCTTTATTGTTCCCTTTATCTTTCTTTTATATCTTGTTCCTTCTCTCCCAGACTATTACTAATATGATTTTTTTTCTTTTTCTTTTTAATTAACAGAACTGTGTTTTTGTAAACTATTTTGAATGAAACATTTCATAAATTATATTTATGGTCACATAAGTTTGAAAATGTGGGCATAAAATAACTCCATTACACATTAAGCATATTAAAGTTGCTAAAAATTGTGAGTAAAAATTTTAGGCTAGATGCAGAGGCTCATACCTGTAATCTCAGCACTTTGGGAGGTCAGAGCAGGCGGATCACTTGAGCCCAGGAGTTTGAGACCAGTCTGGGCAACATAGTGAGGCCCTGTCTGTACAAAAATTACAGAAACATTAGCTTGGCATGGTGGTGTGCACCTATAGTCCCAGCTACTCTGGATGCTGAGGTGGGAGGATTGCTTGAGCCTGGGAGTTTGAGGCTACAGTGAGCTGTGATCGTGCCACTGCATTTTAGCTTGGGCAACAGAGCAAGGCCCTGTCTCAAACAAACAAAAAAATTTATGCTTAATTTTAACCTAGCATTTCTCCACATATTTAACCATGGAATCCAGTTTTTTAGAATTCCTATTCCTTTCTGTCCCATGCATGTTGGGAAAGGCCACCCTAGAAATATGTAATGTCTGTGTTTGGATCTTTAAAGTCAAGTAGGACTTTTGGCCCTGCATGTATCTGTAGGGGAAGTGTAGGAGTTTTGTTAATTCATTAAATTACAAGCCTGTCCTTAAATATGTGTGAATTGAATGTGTGAATGTAGGTGAGGATTTTGAGTAAAAACAATGAGATATTTTAGAACAGATGGTATTATTATGTAAACACTCATAATAATATGACATTGAGTTGTGATTTTTGACTACTCAGTATGAAGCCTACAAGTACAACCCACTTTAAAGAGTAACAGTATAGGTAAAAGTATGGAGTCAGCTAAAATATTTGAGTACTTAAATTACTGTCTTTATAGGAAAATAAATTCAATTTGTCAGAAACTTTTGGAATACAGTTAATTGTTTATATCTTAAAAGTAGCACTAATTTATGTTTAATTATAAGCATATAGATAAATGTCTTGAGTAGGTAAAATTATTTCTGCTATAAATTTATTTCATTGTTAAAATGCCCCTTATCAGGAGTTAGAGCAGGCAGAAAAATAGTCCACACTGCATGTTTTCCCTTGTCCTCAATTTGTGACTTTTCAGAAGATGCTTATCACATACCTGCTGAGAAGGCAGACAGGCTTTAGTCAAGGACTGGTAGGTCATACAGAAGCTGTTATTCCAAGTAAGCCAGTCATGTTGGAGTTCTGGGGCACTGCTGTCTAATAGAGATTTCTCCAAGATGGACGTGTCTTATATGTGTACCATTCACTGCAGTAACTACTAGCCATGTGTAGCTGTTGAGCAATTAAAATGTGGCTAGTGTGACTGAGGAATTTAAATTTTACTTAATTTTAAGTAGCCACTTGTGGCCAGTGACTACCACATTGGACAGGACAACCAGGAATAAATTTCACCAGACCCAGCATTTTAAAATAGGGACTTATTTACAGAAAAATTAGGTTGTAAATTGTTTACCTTGTGAAAAGACTCTTAATAGTATACCTTTTAATAGTACATTAAAAGTATTTAATTATAATTAAAATCAATATTTAAGTATCAGAATATTTTGATAATAGTTTTTATTTGTAATGTTTTGTTCTAAAATACTTCTTCTTACAGATAAGAAAAAATATGAAATTATTAAGCGTGATATTCTCTGTGGAAAGTCAGTGCCACATTATGCTGCTATTGAGCCCGATGGAAATGGTCTAATGATTGTATCCTACAAGTCTTTCACATTTGTTCAGGCTGGTCAAGATCTTGAAGAAAATATGGATGAAGACATGTCAGAGAAAATCAAAGGTAATTTTTATTCTTAAAAGTGCTTGTTTGTATTTGCGTAAACATATATTTGTCTTTTGTTTTCCCAGTTAATAGTTCTACGTGGGCAAGATAAATGCATAATTTTTTCTTTATTTTCTCATATATTTTCCAGAAGTCTTTTGGAAGGTATACCACCATAATAGTGTGAATGAACTGGTTTAATTTGATCATTTTGTTATTACCAAAATGTTTTTTTAAAAAATCGTTTATTAGCTTTCTTGATTAGATGCTTAATAAATAGTTATCAAATAAATAAATAATGTCTATTTGCTATTAGTATTGATGGTATTAATAGTGTAATATTGAAGATACTAATTTTTAAAAATAAATTAAGCTAACCTACCTGTTCTTACCTTTTATACTAAACTGAAAGTAAGTTCCTTGAGGGCAGAATCACATAATTTTATCAATGTTGAATGAATGCATGAAGGTTATGTTTTAGCATGAAAAGACTGGCCAGACACAGTGGCTCACGCCTGTAATCCCAGCACTTTGGGAGGCCTAGGCGGGCGGATCACAAGGTCGGGAGGTCGAGACCATTCTGGCTAACATGATGAAACCGCATCTCTACTAAAAATACAAAAAAAAAATTTGGGCACGGTCCCAGGCAACTGTAGTGCCAGCTACTTGGGAGGCTGAGGCAGGAGAATCGCTTGAACCCAGGAGGCAGAGGTTGCCGTGAGCCGAGATTGTGCCACTGCACTCCAGCTTGGGCGACAGTGAGACTCTGTCTCAAAAAAAAAAAAAAAAAGATAAGACTAACAAGAAACTTCAGAAGAAATTTGTATTTGTAAATAAAGAACAGACATTCTTTTAAAACAATTCAAGAGAACATTCCTCTGTAATAATTACTGTTCATATTCCTGATGTTCATAGACAGAGAATAGTATATTTTACTTAACAGAGATTTTTACAATATTTAATAATTATACATATTTTTCTTTGAATCTACCTTTTTTGTTAAACAAATTAATTATTTTAAAAAATTGGTTTTACCTTTTTATTTTTAAGTGAAATCATGTTGATTAAGAAAGTAAGGAAATAAAAGAATGGCTACTCCATAAGCAGAGCAACCTAGGTTTACTCTTTTTGGATGCCTTAAAAAATGAATTATTTGAAAAATATTTGAGAATATTAATGTAGTGTATAATTGAAAAATATTTTCCACAGAGTTTATAAATATATGCACCTCTGAATACAAATCTTGAACTTAGTAGGCCTTTAGACTTTTAACACCTTCGTTTCCTCATATGGGATTCGTTTTTTGTTAGATTATCTCTAAGATCCTTTCCTGAATAAATGTTACTATTCTGTCTAATTAGGATGCTAACCTCATCTAAAGCTTAGCCAGAATAACTATTTATTTCTCTAGATCATGTGTCTTTAGAATTCCTTTGGTAAGCAATTGTGAGGGAGTAGAATGAATGCCTTAATCTTTGGAGCCATTCTGCCCAGATAACTTGGAACCATGTAGTTCCAAGAGAGATTGAAGCCTAAGTGGGACACATGTGTTTAAATTACTACCATAGGTATTGTTTTTCTTGATAACATCTCATGCTATATCTTGACTTCCCCCCAAATTCATTGTTTATTTTGTCATAGGATTTTCACAGTAATAAAGGAAAAGTGTTGTAATTTTTAAAAATTATAGGTAGTTTGGTCATTGATTGGCATGTGTAATACTTTCTGAATATTAATATATATACTGGTTTCCTTTCTGTTAACTTCAGGAAGACTGGTATTATCTATTGGCTGTTTGGCATTTTAATAATATGTTTTTAAAGACCTAAAACACAATCTCTAAAGGCATAGAAAGGTACTCAAAGAAACCAATAATTGAGAAAATTATTTCGGTGTTTGTATACATTCAACAATGTATACAGTGGGGAGGTGATTAAAAAATTGTGACTTTCCCTTTAGTCTACATCCATGGCCTTTAATTAATTAATACATTTTTAAAATTTCAACTTTTATTTTAGATTCAGGGAGTACATGTGAATGTTGTTTTACCTGGGTATATTTGCATGGTGCTGAGATTTGGGGTACGATTGATCCTGTCACCCAGGTACTGAGCATAGTACCCAACAGTTATTTTTTCAACCCTTTCTAGCCCCTCTAGTAGTCTGTAGTGTGTGTTGTTGGCATCTTTATGTCCATGAGTACCCAGTGTTTAGCTTACACTTATAAGTGAGATCATGTGGTGTTTGGTTTTCTGTTCCTGCACTAATCTGCATAGGATTATGGCAACTTGCTATATTCATGTTTCTGCAAAGGACATGATTTTGTTCTTTTACCTGGCTGTGTAGTATTCCATGGTGTATATGTGCCACATTGTTTTTTTCAGTCTGCTGTTGATGGCCACCTATGTTGATTCCATGTCTTTACTGTGGTGAATAGTGCTGTGATGAACATACTAGCCCATGTGTCTTTTTGGCAAAAAAATTACTTATTTTTATATATATATACACCCAGTGTTGAGATTACAGGGTTGAACTGTAGTTCTGTTTTAAGTTCTTTGAGAGATCTTCAAACTGCTTTCCACAGGGGCTGAATTAATGGACATTCCCACCAATAGTGTATCAGCATTCTCTTTTCTCCACAGCCTTATCAGCATGTGTTGTTTTTTGACTTTTTATTAATAACCATTCTGACTGGTGTGAGATTATACTATCCCTGTAGTTTTGATAGTGCTGATGATTAGTGATGAGTATTTTTGCATGTTGGCCATTTGTATGTCTTGTTTTGCGAAGTGCTGTTCATGTCTTTTGCCTATTTTTTAATGGAGTTATTTGTTCTTTGCTTGTTCAGTTGTTTAAGTTCCTTATAGAGCCTTGATATTAGACTTTTGTTGGGTGCATAGTTGCAAATATTTTCTCTGATTCTATAATTTGTTTACTCATAGTTTCTTTTTCTGTGGAGGAAGTCTTTCATTTAATGAGGTACCATTTGTCAGTTTTTTTGCTGTTGAAATTACTTTTGAGTACTTAGTCATAATTCATTTTCAAGGCCAGTGTCCACAATGGTGTTTCCTAGGTTTTCTTCTAAGATTCTTACAGTCTGAGGTCTTACATTTAAATCTTCAGTTCTTCTTGAGTTAATTTTTGTATATGGTGAGAGGTAGGGAACCAGTTTCATTTTTCTGCATATGGCTAGCCAGCTATCCCAGCACCCTTATTGAATAGGGACTCCTTTCCCTATTGCTTGTTTTTGCTGCCTTTATCAAAGATTATCAGATGAGTATAGGTGTGTGGCTTTATTTCTTGGTCCACTGGTCTGTGTATCTGTTTTTGTACCCTTTTTGGTTATTGTAGCCCTGTAGTATACTCCGAGGTCAGTTAGCATGATGCCTCTGGATTTGTTCTTTTTGTTTAGGATGGCTTTGGCTATTTGGGCTCTTTTTTGGATCCATATGAATTTTAGAATAGTTTTTTCTAGTTCTGTGAAATAATATTGGCAGTTTGATAGGAATAGCATTTAATCTGTAGACTGTTTTGAGCAGTATGGACATTTTAACGATATTGATTCTTCCAACCCATTAACTTGGAATGTTTTTCCAGTTATCTGTGTCATCTGTTATTTCTTTCAGCAGTGCTTTGTAATTCTCCTTGCAGAGATCTTTCACCTCCTTGTTAGATGAATTCCTAGGTATATTATTATTATTATTATTATTATTATTGTTATTATTGGCAGCTACAGTAAATGGGATTGTGTTCTTGATTTGGCTCTCAGCTTGAACATTATTGGTTTGTAGAAATGCTACTGGTTTTCACACATTGATTTTGTATTCTGAAACTTTACTGAAGCCATTTGTCAGTTCCAGGAGGCTTTTGGTGGAATCTTTAGGATTTTCTAGGTATAGAATTATATCATCTGCAAAGTTTGACTTTTCCTAATTGGATACCTTTTATTTATTTCTTTTGCCTGATTGCTCTGGTTAGTACTTCCAGGACTATGTTGAATAAGAGCTGTTGAGAGAAGGCATCCTTGTTTTGTTTCAGTTATCAAGAGGAATGCTTCGTTTTCGCCTCTTCAGTATGATGTTGGCTGTGAGTTTGTCGTAGGTGGCTCTTGTTATTTTGAAGTATGTTCCTTTGATGCCTAGTTTCTTGAGGATTTGTAAAATGAAGGGATGTGGAATTTTATTGAACACTTATTCTTCATCTATTGAGGTATTCCTATGATTTTCGTTTTTAATTCTGTTTATGTAGTGAATCACATTTATTGATTTGCATATGTTAAACTAACCTTGCATCCCCAGGAAGGAAGCCTACTTGATCATAGTCAATTAAGTTTTTGATGTGCTGTTGGATTCAGCTTGCTAGTATTTTGATGAACATTTTTGCATCTGTGTTCATCAGGGATATTGACCTGTAATTTTTATTTGTGTGTGTGTCTTTGCCTGGTTTTGGTATCAAGGTGATGCTGCCTTCATAGAGTGAGTTGGGGAGGAGTTTTTCCGCTTCGATTTTTTTGGAATAGTTTCAGTAGAATTGGTACCGGCTTTTCCTTGTATGTCTAGTAGAATTTGGATGTGAATCCATCTGCCCAGGGCTTTCTTTGGTTGATAGATTTTTTATGACTGATTGAATTTTGGAACTTGATATTGGTCTGCTCAAGGTTTCAGTTTCTTTCTGATTCAATCTTGGGAGATTGTTTTCTAGGAATTTATCCATTTACTCTGAATTTTCTAGTTTGGGTAATACAGGGGTTCATAATAGTCTCTGGATTTTTTTTTGTATTTCTGTGGAATTGGTTGTAATTACCTTTTCATTTCTGACTGTGTTTATTTGCATCTTCTCTTTGTTAATCTAGCTAACAGCCTATTGATCTTGTTTATCCTTTCAAAACAAAAACAACTTTTGGTCTCATGGATTCTTTGTTTGGATATTTGGGTCTCAATTTCATTCCATTCTGCTTTGATTTTAGTTATTTCTTTTCTTTTGCTAGTTTTGGTGTTAATTTGGTTTTTTTCTTGTTCTTCTGGGTGTGATATTAGATCATTAATTTGAGATTTTTCTAACTTTTTGAGGTAGATACATAGCACTTTCCTCTTAACACTGCTTTTGCTGCATCCCAGATAATTTCCATGATATTGTGTGATTTTAGAGAGATCTTCTTGGTATTGATTTCTATTTTTATTCCACTCTGATCTTAGAGTATGATTGGTATGATTTCATTTTTTATAATTTATTGAGACTTGCTTTATGGCTGAGCATGTGAGTGATCTTGGAGTATGTTCTGTGTGCAGATGAGTAGGATTTATATTCTGTGGTTGATGGGTGGGGTCTTCTGTAGATGTCTGTTAGATCAAGTGTCAAATTTAAGTCCATAATTTTTCTTCAGTTTTCTACCTTGATGATCTGTGGGATGCTGTGAGTGATATGGTGAAGTTCCCCACTATTGTCTTGTGGCTAAGTCTTTTCCATAGGTCTAGAAGTACTTGTTTTATGTATCTGGGTGCTCCAATGTTGAGCACCCAGATATTTGGGATAGTTCAGTCTTCTCATTGAATTAAACCCTTTATTATTATGTAATGCCCTTTATCCTTTTTTACCTTTGTTGGTTTAAAGTATGTTTTATCTGATGTAAGAACTGCGACCCTGCCCTTTTTGTTTGCCATTTGCATAGCAGGTTTTTCTCCAGCCCTTTACTTTGAACCTGTGAGTGTCATTATGTGTCTCTTGTAGAATGCAGGTGGGCCTTATTTTTTTTTTTTAACTCCAACTTTCCACTCTGTGCCTTTTATGCGGGATGTTTTGATCATTTACATTTAAGGTTAATATTCTTATGTGAAGTTTTGATTCTATCATGAAGTTGTTACTGGTTGCTTCGTAGTTTCTATCGTGCAGTTGCTTTACAGGGACTGTGACTCTGTCCTTGTGTTGTTGTGGTAGCAGATATTGTTCTTCTGTTTCCCTGTTTAGAACTTCCTTAAAGATCTCTTGTTAAGGCTGGTGTAGTGGTAACTAATTCTCTTAGTGCTTGCTTGCCTGGAAAAGATTTTGTTTCTCTTTCACTCATGAAGCTTAGTTTAGTGGGTATGAAATTCTTGGTTGGAATTTCTTTAAAAATTCTGCAAATAGGCCCTCAATCTCTCCTAGCTTGTGAGGTTTCTGCTGAGAAGTCTGCTGTTAGCCTAATGGGGTTCCCTTGTTTGTAATCTCTTTTCTCTAGGTGATTTTAAGGTTTTTTCTTTAGTGTTGACCTTGGACAGTCTCGTGCTATATGCCTTGGTGATCTTCATTTTGTATAGTATTTCTCAGGTGTTCTCTTGATTTCTTATACCTGGATGTCTACCTCTCTAGCAGGATTAGGGAAATTTTCTGAATTATTCCCTCAAATATGTTTTTCAGTTTGTTTAGTGTTTCTTCTGTGGAATGCCAGTAGTTCATAGGTTTGGTTACTTTACATAATTTCATATTTCTAAGAGACTTTGTTCATTTTTTAAAATTCTTTTTTTCTTTATTTTTGTCTAGCTAGGCTAGTTTGAAAGACTGGCCTTCAAGTTCTGAAATTCTTTCTTCTGCTTGGTCCAATCTGTTGATAAAGCTTTCAGCTGTATTTGGAAATTCCATAAGTGAGTTTTTCAATTCCAGAAGTTTGTATTGATTTATTTTAAAGATGTTTATCTCTTCCTTCATTTCTTGGATTGCTTTGGAAGTTTCTTTGTATTGATTTTCAACCTTGTCTTAGATCTTGTTGAGCTTCCTTGCAATCCATGCTTTGAATTCTTTGTCTCTTATTTCTGAGTTTCTATTTTGGTTAAGGACCATTTCTAGAGAGCTAGTGATATTTTGTGTTGTGTCACTACATTCAGATTTTTTTATGGTGCCACAATTCTTGCACAGGTTTCTTTTTTTTTTTTTTTTTTGAATTTTTTTGTATTATACTTTAAGTTCTGGGATACATGTGCAGAACGTACAGGTTTGTTATATAGGTATACACCTGCCATGGTAATTTGCTGCACTCATCAACCCGTCATCGACATTAGGTATTTCTCGTAATGCTATCCCTCCCCTAGCCCTCCACATGCCGACAACACTGGTGTGTGATGTTCCCCTCCCTGTGTCCATGTGTTCTCATTGTTCAATTCCCACTTATGAGTGAGAACATGCGGTATTTGGTTTTCTGGTTTCTTATCTAGAGATCTTGGCACTTCTAATTTTTATAATATTTTTGTGCAGGTAGGATTCTTTTTTCTTTCTTTCCTTATAATATATATATGTGTGTGTGTGTGTGTGTGTGTATATATATATATATATTTTTTTTTTCTTTCTCTTTCCTTCTCTTGGGGGTGTGACTGTAGAGAATGCTGAGTAGGGTCTTTGGGCTTTCCTTCCATAGCCCTATGCACTTCTGTTGGCAGGTTGTATATTGGGCTATGCAGTTTAACCTACAAACCGGTAGATGGTGCTTATTAGTAACAGCCAATTGCAGCCAGTGCAGCTGGGTATATACTTAATCCTTGTTTACTAGGAGAACTCTCTGTTGCCTCAGGCAATGGGCTGATTCTTGGATTGCACAGTTGTCTGAGCTCCCTGCTCAGCCCTGGGGATTGGGTGCCAAGATGGGCAGGATGAGACTGGGCAGATCTGCCTACAGATCCCCCTGTGGCAGGTGTGGGCACCAGCGCTGAGGGAGAATCTACCTGGCAGCCACTAAATGCCCACAGGCGTGCCTAAGAAACACCCCCAGCCCCACGTTCTCTGGACAGGGTTCGGGAGATGGCATGAACTCCTAATTTAGGAGAGCTACAGGTGCCTGGAGCTCTGCCTGGGCAGGGAGCAGAGAGGGCCACTCTGTATGAAAATCTCTGCACAGGAAATGTAGGTTAACTCAGGCTGTTGAAACAGGCAAACAGGTGCTTTGAATGCCTGAAGGTCTGCCTGAGTGTGAAGCAGAGAGGGCCCCCCTACACCAGATCTACGCATAGGAAACGTGGGGCAGTTCAGGCTGCCAGTCTGGGCAAGGAGGTGCTTTGAATGCCTGGAGGTCTACTTAGATGTGGAGTGGAGAGGGCCCTGCTGCACTGTGATGTATGCACAGGAAGGGTTGGGGTAGTATGGCCTTTAATTTATACTAAAAGTGCATGCAATTTTGCACATCCTTCCATTCCCATGATCTGGCAGAAGCTATCCATTGAGATATTATTATGTAACCGCTTTGCTAGCTTTTCTGGGTAACATATTTTGTGTTCTTTTGAACTAAGGAGTCACTCTGTGTGTGTGTGTGTGTGTGTGTGTGTGTGTGTGTAAGGTAAGGAGTGAAAGAGGGATGCAGGGAGGGAGAGAGAGAAGAAATGAGGATAAAGGATTGCTATCATTAGTATTTTATGAGTGCTTTATCTCCTCAAGCATTAGGTGAGTCTGGAAGGGGAAATTTTCATGTTAATTACTACAAATCTGTGAGTGAAAATTCCTCAAAGAGATCTGTGCATATTTGTTTATAATTACATTTTGTGAGATAATCACTAGTAAATATACTAAAATTCTTTTAGATAGGTTTTATGTGTGTGTATGTTTTCTCTAATTTCTTATTACATGATGCATTTTTCTTTTCCCAATAGAACCTCTGTATTACTGGCAACAGACTGAAGATGATTTGACAGTAACGATAAAGCTTCCAGAAGACAGTACTAAGGAGGACATTCAAGTACAGTTTTTGCCTGATCACATCAACATTGTACTGAAGGATCACCAGTTTTTAGAAGGAAAACTCTATTCATCCATTGATCATGAAAGCAGTACATGGATAATTAAAGAGAGTAATAGGTATTTTTATAATTTTAATATTCTATTATCTTTTTTTCTTTTTACTCTTTCCACAGTGGATACATCAGAGATTAATACAATAGTTCTGCCTGTATTACTGGTTACTTTTCTTAAGATACATTAAAAATAGAATTACTGTGTCAAAGAGCATGTTTCTAGTTGAAATTAAAGATAATAGCATAATTATCACTTAGAGAATATGGTAGTGCTTTGTTTTACCAGCTCTGGATACAATAATAATCATAGTTGAAAATGGCTATTTATTTTAAATTGCACTTTTTCAAACTTTTTAATAGAAATAATTTTTTTAACTTTAATTTGCTGGCTTGATAATGTATTTCCATTCTTTAAAATTTAAAATATACAAAAGGATATAGAGTGAGAAGTCTACCTCCAACACAAGCCTATGGGTCACCCATCCTCCCACTCACAATCAGTGTTGATACATTTTGCATACATTCAAGCACCAGACATACATTTTTCTTTTCTTTAAGGAAAACTACTTTTGGCAGCTAGCTGCAGTGGCTCATGCCTCTAATCTCAACGTTTGGGATGCTGAGGTAGGAGGATTGCTTGAGGCCAGGAGTTTGTGACCAGAGTAGGCAAAAAGAGAAAATCCTGTCTCTAACAACAGCAAAAAGGTTTTTAACACATACTTTACACAATTATACATCTTGGTTTTGTTCACTTGCAATGATAAATCTTAGGGATCTTTCCATAATGAATATATAAAAATTATTAAATTCTCTTTTATGACATGGTATTTTATTCTATCAACTGCACCATCATTTTAGACAATGAATCCTCTATTGTGTTAATTTAGGTTGTTTTCAATAATGTCTGTGTATATACATATTATTTCACATGTGTAGAAGTATATATGAAGGATAAATTTCTAAAAGCAGAATAATTAATATTTCTTTGTAAATTGTAATTTTTTCTTATGTAAATTCTCCATTTACATTTCTTTTGTGAATTGTGTGTTCAGTACACAAAGCCATAAAAGAAATATGTAAGTGGTCAGGCACAGTGGCTCATGCCTGTAATCCCAGCACTTTAGGAGGCTGAGGCGGGTGGATTGCCTGAGGTCAGGAGTTCGAGACCAGCCTGACTAACATGATGAAACCCCGTCTCTACTAAAAACAGAAAAATTAGCTGGGCGTGGTGGCGGGTGCCTGTGATCCCAACTACTTCAGAGGCTGAGACAGGAGAATTGCTTGAGCCCGGGAGGCGGAGGTTACCGAGACCGGGCCATTGCTCTCCATCCTGGGCAATAAGAGAGAAACTCCGTCTCAAAAAAAAAGAAATACATAAGTTAAACTTCATCAAAACAGGCATTTTCTGCATGGCAAAATTAAAAATTTTTGTTCTTCTAAAGATACCATTAAGAAAACTAAAAGGTAAGCCATGGACTGGGAAAAAATATTCACAGTACTCATCTTAAACAAAGGGCTTTCATTCTTAGTGTATAAGGAAGCCTTACAAATTCATAATAAAAAGAAGCCAATTTTTTTAAATGGTCAAATTGTTTGAATAGACCTGTCACAATAAAAGATATGTGAACAGCTTGAACAGCTAGTATGCCTATCAAAAGGTAATTATCATTAGACATTAGGAAAATTAAAACTAGAGTGAGACACCAATACGTGACTAAAACTTTGAAGACTGACAGTATCAAACGTTGGCAAGGATGTGGGGCACCAGCAACTCATTCGTGTCTGGTACAAGTGTAAAATAATAATACAATCACTTTGGCAGACTGTTTAGTAGTTTCTTATCAAGTTAAACATATGCTGATTTTTAATCTAACAATTCTACTCCTTGATGTTTAACCAAAATAAATGAATGTAAATAATTTTTTGTTTTTTCTGAGACAGGGTGTCACCCTGTTGCCCAGGTTGGAGTGCAGTGGCACAGTCACTTAGCTAATTTTTGTGATTTTTTGTAGAGATGGGGTTTTGCCATGTTGCTCAGACTGGTCTCAAACTCCTGACCTCAAGGGATCTGCCTGCCTCGACCTCCCAAAGTGCTAGGATTGCAGGTGTGAGCCACCATGCCCAGCTGAAAATATATATTAAAAAACAAAACAAAGCCAAAACAAATTTGCAAACATATATTCAGAGCAGGCACACTTACAAAAGCCAGAAACTGGAAACATCTCTAGTGTTACTGAAAAGGTGAATGGATAAGTACGTGTGGTATATTCATACAATGAAATGCTACTCTGTCATAAAGTGCTAGCAATAAATAAAAAGCAATATGAATGAATTAAAAACATGTGAGTGAAAGAAGCCAAAGACAAAAAATCGTACTGTATGATTCCACATATGGAGTTCTAGAACTGGCAAAACTAATCTATGGTGATACAAATCAAAACACTTGTTATCTATAGGGTGTAGGGAGATTGGAGAAAGGTCACGGGAACTGCCTGTATGGTGGAAATAATTCAGTATCCTCATTGGATTACAAAGGTGTATGCATTTGTCAAACTCAGTAAATTCTACACTTAAAATCTGTAAATTTTATTTATAAATTATACCTGAATTAAGGGAGCAAAACTATCTTTTTAAAAAAGATAAAGTTAAGTGTCTTATAAAAGTATAATCCTTTGCCCCCCACTACTGTGTCATTTTGCAAATCTATTATTCCAGGCAATTTATTCCCCAATTATTTGGAGTAATAAAATCATTTTCTTTTAATTTAAATCAAGTCTTAGTAATTATTAAATTCAGTGATGGATTAATGAATAGAGTTAGGCAGTTAATTTTTTAAATCGTCAGATTTGGTCAGAAATGAGAAATGGTTGATTTAAAATATGACCTAAATCTTGTGCTTGAAGTTGATGTTACATAGAGGATAACTTAGGTGTTTTTACACAAAGTATAGTTCTTAATTAGTAGTATATGATCCATGTGAATCTGATACAAGTCTCAATCATGAGCATCTAAGACAAATGTATCTAGCTCATAGAAACTTTGGAGTTGTAAAAGCAGGTATCTTACATTTCATTAATGAAGACTTTTGGTGATTTTGTTACACTTTTTAATACATCAAAAATAATTGCTTGAAAGGTTCTTTTAAAAGTATTTTGTATCTCCACATACTCTATTTAATTATGTTTATGTGTATGTGAGTCACATTTACAAATTGGCAAACCAACTAGAACGTATTGTTAAATGTAAGTCATCACACGGTAACCCAGCAAAGGTCTAGGGGAATAGCTTGACTTCATGTAAGTAGTTCAGCATTCAGTGCATCAACATAGATCAGTATTATTTTTCCATTAAATTTGAGGTGTTTGATTATTATTTTGTGTTTAAAAAAGATAATTACAACGTGGTGTAGGTGGTATCGTTGGTTTAAAGACGCACGATTTTCTGTACTTGAGTAAATTATTCGTACCTCTCATTTTCAAAAGTTACTGTTGTCTCACTTTTTAACTAATCTGTAATTTATTATGTTTGGCATTGTGTGGGCTTTTTTTGCTTGGATGGTAGCATACAATACTAGTTTTAAAACGTATAAATGCAGTCTTACAAGAAGGGCACACTGATTAGCTGTGCAAATTAGTGATGGTTTGGAAATTATAACAGATTGTATCAACTCTTTCAGACCTCTAGGTAGCAACTAGTTCACTGGGTAAATGTTCTTTAATAGTTATTTATATATATTTTTTCACTACTGCAGAATAGTGCAGTAGTGAATAACATGGACCTAGAGCCAGACTGCTTAAATAGCTTGTGACCTTGGCAAGTTGCTTAACCTCAGTACTTTTTTTTCTTTCTTGTAAAATGGTGATGATAAAAGTATTTCCAGTACTTTATTTGGTGGTTGTAACCAGTGAGTTAAAACATGTAAAGTGCTTAAGACAGCACCTGACATATAGGTAAGTATAAGCTATTGTCATTATTACTATTACTATCATCATCATCATCATCATCATCATTATCATCATTATCAAGATTACCTTTATCCTGAGAAAATGTAACTAAATCTCGGGACCGGGCACGGTGGCTCACACCTGTAATCCCAGCACTTTGGGAGACCAAGGCAGGCAGCTCTCTTGAGGCCAGGAGTTCAAGACCAGCCTGGTCAACATGGCAAAACCCTGTCTCTACTAAAAATACAAAAATTAGCCAGGTGGGCATGATGGCGTGGCCTGTAATCCCAGCTACTTACTTGGGAGGCTGAGGCACAAGAGTCACTTGAACCCGGGAGTCGGAGGTTGCAGTAAGAGAGATTGTGCCACTGCACTCCAGCCTGGGCAAGAGAGTGAGACTCTGTCTCAAAAAAGAGAAAAAAATGTAACTAAATTTGGGCTTTTATTGTGGTAGTAATTTTCAGTGCTAATGATAAGTACTCATATTATTATTTTGTATAGTCTCTTAAAATAGGTAGTTTCAGAAAAATGTTAAATACTGTAATTCATAAGGCAGTGATTATAACAGTCTTGAAAAAGAACGGCAGGTAAGTTTGCATGTCCTATTTGATAATTATAATAGTTATTATTGTATTCTTGCAGTTGTGTTCCAGGGCATGAGCTAATATGGTACATGTGTATGAAAGATGGCACATGGAAAAGGTTGCTTTGTTGTGGAATAGCTATCACCACTCCCCTTTTCTGTTATAGCAGTGGGTGCTCCCAAAGCATCTTACTTGGGTTTTCCTTCCTATTCCAGAGGAACATGGGCCAACTTACTTCTCCTCCTATGTCCATAGTCTGCCTTGACTCGGCTCTCTTTCCCTTTCCTGCTGCATCAGTCCTTGATCTCAGGGTTCCCTGACAGGCCATTTTTAGTACATTTGGAATTATTTAATTGTTTACATGTACAGAATTAGATTTGAAATATGTTAATAGAGAACACATTAACATCTTTTTTCCCTGTATTACCAAAGTTAATTTTTTTCCTTATTTCTACTTTTCAATTATTTAGCATCTGTATTTTAAAATTAAGATTTGCATGCATTTAATCTGCTTGATCTTTAGGTTAATAATCATATATTATGGTTCTTAGTTTGTGAAAATAAAGTTAATTATTGGCTCCAGACACAAAGAAGTATCCTTTAGTTACAGGCCTTTTCCTCTTTGCTTACATGCCCACATCCCCGACCATTCCCCAGATGTCTTACAGATCCATACTTCTTGTATTTCTATTAAGTTCAGGAACATACTGCACACCAGTACTTTCTGGATGACCTCACTCTTTCCAGCCAGTTCTCTCTTCAGGCCATTTGATGTACCATTTCCAGTGGTACTTTCTTTGTTTATTAAATCTGGACTATTCGCCATTGGATTATAGGTTTTCCATCACATGCAAAATTTAAATGAGCAAGATTTTTGGTAAACCATCCTGTGGACACCGGAGGGTTCTTTCTATAGAAGATAGAAACAAACAGTATTTGTTACTGATTGTATAGTTTGTATAATTGCTTAATGTAACTTTACTTTTCTCATTTAAACTTCTAGCTTGGAGATTTCCTTGATTAAGAAGAATGAAGGACTGACCTGGCCAGAGCTAGTAGTTGGAGATAAACAAGGGGAACTTATAAGAGATTCAGCCCAGTGTGCTGCAATTGCTGAACGTTTGATGCATTTGACCTCTGAAGAACTGGTAAGTAGCTGGAATACTAGTGTGACTTTCCAAAGGTCCAAAAATATGTTGTGTGAAGATTATGCCATGCTTTTCAAACATTATTTTGCTTTTCCTAATGTAAAAGATACATATCAGATACTACTGATCTGAGTGATGTTTGAATATGGCTGAAGTTCTAATATTTATTTCTTACACTATGTAAATACATACATGTATGTGTGGTCATGCTATATAGAGAGTTTGCCTGCATCTGTGTATGTGTGTGTATGTATTGTGCGCGCGCTCTCTCTCTCTACATGTATTCTTCAGAAGAATCAACTGACCAGTGCTGGTAGGACAAAAATTATGTTAAAATTTATTTACCAAGAATCTACTTATCACTAAAATTTTTGAGGTGATTTTAGAATTTTGCAAGGATATATGTATCATATATAGTAATTTTTTCTTTGTAATGTAATTAATTGTGATGATTACAGTGACACCACAATACTTAATCATGAGGTTGAATATGTTCCCACTCTGATGACGTGTATGATCATGTTAAGAATGTGAACAAATACAGCAGTACATCAGAATTTTAAATTGTATGTTCATTTTCTAACAATGATATCAGCATATGAAAGATGTCTGGTTTATTGCCATCTTGAATTATAGAGATGAGGAAGACTGTACAAAGTATTGTTTATACTATAATGTTAATCGCATCCTAAGACAGAAAAAAAGGTTTAGAATATTGAAAGTGAATGTCTCTATCAAAAGGAAACATGGCCAGATGGAGAAACCAAGTTTCATGTTTGCCAGTAGTAATTGAAAATTTCAGGAATCACTGAAACTCATATGTAGGACTTCAAAACTTTGATTTCATAGCCCTGTGTACAACAAACCATACAGGCTGCATTGCCTTATATTCACTCATTAAGCAAGTATTATTGTGTTAGGCTCTGGGAATATAATAGCAGTGACAGTATTGGAGATGTGTTTTGAGATTGTAGATAATTGCAGTTAACTACTTTTTAAACTTGATGGTTTCAATTGAATATTAGTGTTTATGAGAAAGTTATTTATGCCTGAACACCAGTGTGTTTGTTACATTTTGAAAAGACAAACATACAATCTTATCTGCAGCTGAAGGCAGTTTGTTTTTCAAATATTCATACTTGCCTTACTGCAGTGGTTAGAATGTCTGCTCCACAGCTATATAGAACTCTCAAATGGTAAAAGCAGACATTCTTGCCTTATTTGTGATCTTGGGGAAAATAATTGACTATTTTATCATTAAGAAGGATAGATTCTTTGTATTACATTGAAAAAACTTTCTTCTGTTTGTAGTGTGCTGAGAATTTTTATCATGAATGATTATAGAATTTTCTGCATTGGTGGGATAAGCCCTTCTTGGTCAGGTTTTTTGTTTTGTGTTGTGTTGTTTTTTACCATCCTTTTCCAGTTTGGATATCTGGGTTATAACTTTGTAAAATGATTAGGGAAGTGTTCTATTTGTAGAAGAGATTGTATAGAACTAGTGTTATGTCTTAAAATGTTTGGTAGAATTTGTCAGTAAAGCAATCTGGACCTTGAGTTTGCTTTTTTGGAAGGCACTTAACTATGGTGCCTTAGTTTTTAATGTTTTTAATTTCTTTTAACAGATATAGATCTGATGTGAGCATCTGTTACCATTGCCTTTGTTTTTCAGTTTTCCATTTCTTAATTTCCATGTTACATGTATTATGTTCTTCCTTTTGTTTACTAGGAATTTATATTGCTTTTTTGTTTTCTATTTTTGAAGGCGATAGCCTAGTTGATTTTTGAATTTTCTGTTCCAGTGAAAGCACTTAATGTTGTACACATCCTTCTAAGCACTACTGTAACTGCATTCTCTAAATTTTTAGCCTACCTTAATTCCATAGGGATTGATTTGATTCGATGCTGGGCTTCAGTCTTTTACATGGCTGATTTATTCCATGTTTATTCTTACACCTAAGGCAAAACTTTTCATTTATCTCAACTGAAAGCCTAGGATGTTTACCAGGGCTTCTCCTACTGTGTGGACTCTGAAGTCTAATTTTTGACTCCCAAGCACTTTAATACCCCAAACTCAGCTTTTTAGCTCCTTATTTGCTGCTTTCCGCTTGTCTTTTTTCAACTCAGTTTAAAAATCAGTAAATGGTCTTTGGAAAGCAACATAGCATTTGCTGTATTGAAGTTTGACCCTTTTCTCTGCAATTTCCTTTTCTCTCTAATCTTGTCCTGTGAAGCACTGGTGATCTTGATAGTCCTGAACTTTTAATTTTTTCTGCTTCTAAAAGTATGGATAATTGGAAGGTGAAGGGAAGGAGAAATCTATAGGGTACTTTCTCTATTCTGTTGGATATAGATACCTCCTTGAGACACTGTGCAGAATGGCATCAACTAACCAGGAGATTGCTGGTGGTGCCGTTACAACCAGTCACAGCAACCATAAGTGTTCCCATTGATACTTAGACTACAGGCAACAGCCACAACTAGGCGGTTCCATATTCCAGCTGGGACATGGACACATGTTGAGGATGTAGATCTTCTAGAACTTCCATCCATTTAGTTTCAGATTCTCTCAGTTCTTTTCATTAAATGTTTAATAACATGAGAATTAACATAACTCTGTATCTTAGCAAACTAGATGTTTATACATTTGGTCAGTTGTAGAATTGTATTTCTGCTATATGCAGATATTGTATAATTTATTGCTTAATTATTGTGATCCTGTTACTCTGTGAGGTATATAAGAACAGACAGTGACCCTTGCATTGAAGCAAGGGAACATTTAAAAATTGCTTTCATGAATTTATTTATGTCTAGTTTAGGCTTATTAACAATATTTCAGTGTTTCTGTTTGGGTAGATATTTGTGTGTGTGTGTGTGTGTGTATGTGTGTGTTTTAGTGGTTCTAGAGGTTACATCTTTGACTTATCACCAACTGTCTTTAAAAACTGTATCACTTCATCTATAATTTAAGAAATTTATATTTTTTCTCTTCTGTTCTTTGTATTATTGTTGTCTTACATTTTATATTCCATTAAAATTAATAATACATTGCTATTTTAGCTATAGTCAATAATTCTCTTTTAAAAGAGATTAAAAATGTGAAAAAAAGGTTTTTCTTTTACTCTTATATTTGCCTTTTCATCTATTCTGTATTTCTTTGTGTTGATTGACATTTTCATCTGATGTTATTTTTTTCTGGCTGGAGAGCTTCTTTTAGCATTTTTTTCTAGTGTGGATTTGCTGGTGATAAATTCTCCCAGCTTTTTTCTGCAAAAATATTTCTCTTTTCTTCCCTTTTCTAAAGTTATTTTTGTTATGTATATAATTCAGCGTTGACAGGTTTTTTTTTTTTTTTTTAATCTTACACATTCAAATATACACCATTGTATTCTGGCCTACGTAGTTTCTGATGAGAAGTCAGCTGTCTTTTACATCTTTATTCCTCTGTAAATAATGTATCTTTTCCTCCCCTGTCTGCTTTTAGGAATTTGTTTATTACTGCTTTTCAGAAATTTACTTATAATGTGACTTACTGTGGTTTCTGATTTTTAAAAAAAATATTTGTTGTGCTTTGGAGTTCTTCGACATTCTGAAGAGTTGGCCATTACTTATTCACAATTTTTTCCCCATTCTTCTTGCCCTCCTCCAATTACCCATATGCTAGACCATTTGATATTGTTCCACAGATCACTGAGTTTCTCTGTTTTTATGTTTTGTCTTTGTGCTTCATTTTGTAGTCACTATTGCTATTTTTCAAGCTCACTGGTCTTTTGTCCTGCAATGTCTAATCAGCTGTCTGTCATATCTGTTTTGTTTTTCATTTCAGATTTGTGTTTTTATATCTAGAAGTTCAGTATGGTTCTTTTCTTTCATCTCTCACTTTCTCATGTTTATGTTTTCCTTTACATCTTTGAGTATATAGAGCATGTTTATAATACGTGTTTTCATATCCTTTTCTGCTGACTTCGTCATTCTGTTATTTCTGTTTGTGTGATTATGATTTTATTGGTCATGGGTTTGCAATTCATTTTTAATTACTGCTGTAACCTTAACATTTTTAAAGATGAAGAAACCCATTCCCTTGTTTATTTGTTTTACTTATTTACTTATTTTATTTTCTGGACTAAGAATCCAAATCCAGATAAAGAAAAACCACCTTGCAATGCTCAAGAGTTAGAAGAATGTGATATTTTCTTTGAAGAGAGCTCCAGTTTGTGCAGATTTGATGGCAGTACATTAAAAACTACTCATGTGGTAAGTTACTGTTATTAATATTTTTATAAAATTTTGTCAGTAGTTAACTCAGATGATGATTGGCCTGTATATGTTTTTCAAAGATACTTGATTAGCAGTTATTGGCTTTGATAAGTCTCATCACTCTGTCAAGTAGCATCTTTTCATACACTCAGTAAAACAGTGTTGTATAGTTTTGGTACCACTTTATATTGATATTTTTCAATTTGCGCTTTTCTGGATGGGTTTTTCATATATAATTGTGACCCTATAATGTATAATAACTTCACATTTTTTTTTTTCATTCAACATTATGAACTTAAGCGTTTCCTCATGTTATTTAAATGTCTGGTTTAATGGTTGGATTATACTATGATGTTAGTCATGTCTGCATGTAGTGATTCTACCCATTACAATAAGTAATAGCTTTTTAAAAATACATTATGATGATGCTATTTTTAAAAATCTCTGTTATATGAAGCCTTTTCTATTTCCAGGGAAATTTATCTAATAACAAGTTACAGAATTCAAATTAATGAATCATAAGCCTCTGACAAATTGATTACCACTTATATTTTTATTAGTAAAGATTGCAGTTATTGCCTGATTCACTGCATCTCCACCTTCACTTTTTTGTTTAATCATTACTAATTGGTGTGCAGAATAAACCTGTGCCATTTTTTTTTAACTGTCAACTATTTCATGTAATAACTATTTCTTTTGTGAAGTTTTTATTTGTCTTAGTGTTTCTTACCAATTTGTATGACGTGTTTTAAATTTGAATAATGCTTCTATATCAAGTGAGTTAATTTTTTTCTTCTTTTTCTGTTTTGGAATATTTTTATTCAACTCATTAATTCATCTGGAATTTGTTTTTCCTTTTCTCTCTTGTGTGCCATATATATATTTCACACCCTGCCCCCCCTAAAAAAATGTACACTGTGTTTACAAGCTTTGACAGATTTGTATTAAGATACTGAAGAAGACTGCCTGGAGTGACTTGATGCAGTAGATGTAGAATTTTTTGTTTGTTTGTTTTAATTTAGAACCTTATTAGACCTTCCTTCTTAGGGGAATCCTTAACCATTAGTTATTACTGCTAAGTGTGTGTTTCATGGAGTTGTTTCTGTGAGCAGGGTGTCTCAGCCAATTGGTGGCTAACTTAGAGCTGTGCATATAGAAATTAGTGTTATTACTGAAACCAGAAGGAAATTTGGGAGACTCATTCCAAGCAAAAGCAACAGAGGAGATTGAGAGCAACTTGGTCTTTTGTTTCTGTTTTTAGACTTGTTAGTCTTTGATACAGGTTTCAAAGGCTGTGTTTTCAAGAAAACCCTGAGAAATTTCTGCCAAGTGTGCCCTGATGTTTCTTTGTTATGTAGAGGTTTGGGGGAAAGTGTATTCTACCAGAATTCATGTAACCGAAGTTAAAAGTGTCATGGGAAGCTGGTTTACCAGGTCTGAGTTCTGGCCCAACATCTTACTGACTGAAAGGAAATATAACTGTTCTTCTCACTCGCTGTCCCTTCCTGGTATTTTTGGATACTTACCAGCTTTCTTTAATGGCTGAACGTTAATTAGTACTCAAAGAAGTTGTAAAATGAGCATTTCTAGTTATACCTACGTGGATAAACGAGGTGGAATGGCATAGGACCAATGGCTAGGCAGAAGTACCATTTGAAGCTGTATCAAAATTAAATATTTGCTTTTACAATTAATTTCTATCTCTGCACTGCTCTCTTCCTTACCATGCTTTAACACTAGTAAGTTCTAAAAAGCACATGGATGACATTTTACCAGTGTCCTCAACACCTACCAAATGTTCTGATTCATGATAGTTGCTTAATATATTTCTTTACAATTATCTTTTAGTGACAGTCATTAAATTTTAAAAAATTGTTTTAGGTCCATCTTGGATCTCAAGAAATGACTGTCTTTCATTTTCTCCCTCCTCAATTAATCTTCTAATTGAAGAGTAAGCAGTATTCTTAGTCAGATTATTATATCCAGGCTGGGTACTGGTCAAAACCCCAGATTATCAGAGCTGTTTCAAGTTTTTAGGAGTTTTACTTCCTAGCTGTTGTTTAGTTTTGACATAACCTTATAGATGATTCCCTGAATTGTGATAAATAAGAGCCATCACATAGCTACTCTTCTCTTTGTTACCTTGGGTTAAATTTTAGAGAACCAGTTTCAGGCGTGACTGATAGAAGCCTCTTGAATCTGACTAACTGGAGATTATTTGTTCTAATAATGAAGAATCTGGTTGTTGTTCTTAACGTTATACTTTTAGGTGCTATAACTCTTAGATACTGTTTTCTGCCAAACTTTTACAGGGAAGGCAGCTGTATCTTAGGTGTCATAAAATGCTGTGGTTTAAACTTAGCTTCCCTGAAAATTTCAGTTCATCTTAGTACTCCTAAATAGTGTTGATCAGTAGTTTAATGATGGCAACTGAGATACTCCCAGTTAATGATACCTTTCTTCATTTCTTATGTTTGAGTATATTAATTAAAACCAAGGAATGACAAAATAAAAGCATTATTACTGATACATTACAGTACAAAAGCTTAGTGGATCTACGTACTGAGTCCTAGAATTTAGCAGATTTACCTGTAGTCACAGGCAATGTTAAATCAGCTCTGGCTGCCCCTAGAGGGACAGTTGAAAACTCTTATTTCCTGAGGCCTCTAGCTCCTTATATGAAAAAGTGATAGAACTGAGAAGAATATACCGATTTTTCTTACATTTACCGATCAAATGTGACTTCACTCCTCAGGAATTTATAAAAGCTAGAATGTTATAGCAGTGGATCTTCTCAGTGTCGTAGATCAAGAGTGGGGAAGAAGTCTAATATATAATAAACAGGGACAGTCTTTCCAACTTCAAAGAAATTCCATATTTCATCTTCTTCATTTTACGGATTTATTAAGACAAACTGAGATAGATGGAGTTTATATGGGATCAAAGAGAGAGTCAGTAGTGGAAACTAGATCTCTTGGACTGCCAGTATGCTTTCCCTAATTTTCCCTAAACCAACAGGATCATAAATTTCTCTTTGGAGATCCTAAGCTACTACAGTTCGTCCTTCCTTCTGAATAAATACAGTTAGTCTTACTTCTGTGTTCCTAAGGAATGTGAACAATAGATTTTTGTGGTAAGCAGTTTCTATCCTCAGAAACTTAAGAAATAAACAAACAATCCTTCATTGTACCATAGCTTTTATTTGATGAGACATTTCCAGCATTTTGTACATACCTTTTTAACTAATCACATTTCAAAGTTTAATTGCTGGTTTAACTTCAATTAGTGTATAATTAAACTAAAGATTCTTATCTTTGTTTCAGTTGGATTTGAAACCAAACTTTCTTTTTACCATAAGCCCTTTATGGTAGAACAATTTTTATTCCTTTGAGTATACACACAGTAATGGGATTGCTGGGTCAAATGATAACTCTGCTCTGAGTTCTTTGAGAAATCTCCAAACTACTTTCCACAATAGCTAACTAATTTACATTCCCATTAGCAGTATATAAGCATTCTCTTTTCTCCCCCATGTCACCAGCATGTTTTTTTCTTTTTACTTTTTAATAATGGCCATTCTGACTCATGTGAGATCCTAAACACTGAATACATATGGACACACAAATGAAAACAACAGACACCAGAGCCTACTTGAGGGTGGAGGGAGGAGGATGAGGATTGAAAAACTACCTGTCGGGAACTATACTTATTACCTGGTTGGCGAAATAATCTGTACACCAAACCCCCATGACACGCAGTTTACCTATGTAGCAAACGTGCACCTGTACCCCGAACATAAAAGTTAAAAATTATAAGCATTTTGATTTTTATATTATTAATTTTTATACAGACAAAAATGCAGTGAAGTAAAAATGCATAAACATATATGTAGAATGGATACTCATGCAATGCTTGAAATTTGAAATTACCTTACATGGGAAGGTTAGTATATTCCCTAAGAGTTTTAGAAAATAATGCTATAATAAAAAGGTCAGAACTCTATGTTTTAAGTGACAAATATCCCAAAATATGTTTCCTTTAAAGACATGGACATTAGGGTTAGAATTGCCATTTGGAAAATAAAATGTTAAGTAAATGAAGCAGCACAATAAAAGAAATATTAAATATCAGAACTGAATATTTAATATTTCTCTGAAATATTAAATTGGTCACTAAAGTGTAAAGTGCGAATCAGAATTCAGATAGAATTGAAGATGAATTATTTTTACTTCTATCTAAGAGCTGTCAAAATGTTAGCCTCTGGCCATATGGTGACTGTTGAGCAATTGAAATGTCGCTAGTCTGAATTGAAATGTGCTATAAATGTAAAATACACAACCAGATTTTGAAAATATGAAATACATAAAACATAAAATATTACTAATTAATTTTTATGTTGAAATAATAATCATTTGGATATGTTTGGTTAAATAAAATACATTACTCAAGTTAATTTATCCAGTTTCTTTTTATGCTTAAATATGGCTCCTAGAAAATTTAAAATTATGTATGTGGCTCCCATTTTATTTCTGTTGGACAACACTGATCTGTAGTAATCAAATTATATAGACTTGAATGACCAGAAGGCGATAGGATATTTTTAAGTATTAGATTATGGTGAATTTCTTAGATCAGATGATATTTATCTATTGCTTAAGACAGGGGTCCCAACCACCCAGGCCACGGACCTTACAGGTCCCTGGCCTGTTAGGAACCTGGTCGCACAGCAGGAGGTGAGCAGTGGATGAGCTCCGCATCCTGTCAGATCAGCAGCAGCCTTAGATTCTCATAGTAGTGCTATTGTGAACTGTGCATGCGAAGGATCTAGGTTATGCAGTCCTTATGAGACTAATGCCCAATGATCTGAGGTTTCATCCTGGAACCTCCACACACCCCCGCCTTTGTCCGTGAAAAAATTGTCTTCATGAAACGAGTCCCTGGTGCCAAAAAAGTTGGGGACCACTGGCTTAAGATATAAAATTGAAGCACCTGAAAGAATATTTGTAACTTTTAAATAAACTCATCAAGACAGGAAGAAAAAGAGTTACAAACAGAAAATAATTAAGTTAATGTCATTATGAAAGGAAGTAGGAAGAGCAAGTGCTGTATATTATTAATCCTTTCAAGAGGATATTAAGGATAGAATCAGAAGTTATTAGAGCATTTATAATAGTGTAAATAGTTATGATAGTTTAAAAAACGTTTAAAAAGTACCTAAACCAGTGGTTTTTGGTCTCAGGACCCCTTTACGTTCTTTTTTTTCCCTCCATATTTTATTAAACTATTTGGAAATGGAAATTTTAAATTATTATAAAAAACAGAATTATCCGTTACAAAAAAAGTCATTCAGAGTAATGAATAATCAAGTAATTTCATGTAAACGGCATTTTTATGAAACAAAATTGTTTAATTACAAACCGTTCATTTGTAATTAAAATTAGTATGTTAGAGGATTTGACATTTATTTTTTAATCAGGTTAAACTTTGTCCTTGCAGTTATGTTTGACTAATTAATTAGTATTCTTAGCAAGCCTTTTAACCACCCAGTGGGTTTACTTTGCCTGCCTTTACCTCCTTCAGCTTTTTGGTGTACTTAGTTTTTATAGTTGGATTATATTTATCAAAATGTATCATATTAAAAATTAAGAAATTTTAAAAGTATTCATTTAAAAATAATAACCTATATTTAACATAAATAATATTTTCTAATGAAAATTAGGACATTTTCCAGAATAATAAAAAAAAAAGGAATGTCATTGTTTTACATTTTTGCAGATCTCTCTAATGGCTGCATTAATATAGTTGAATCTTTATATCTGCTTCTGCATTCAATCTCTTGCGATATACTGCGGTTGAAATATATTCAGATTCCTATAGATATATAATTGGAAAGAGAGGGGTATTTAATTAACATTTGTAGTTAATGGTGAGTTTTTTCCTTTGATATTACACCAAAATTTGACGTGCCCATTTCTTAAATACTAGTTGCAATGTAAACTTTTCATGCTCTGTTACTTTAAAATCAGTTGCTTTTTGAGACACTTTGAATGGATGTTTTACGCATGACAACAATTTGGAAATATTGCTTCTCTGAGTTATGCAGACTTTCCAAATGCTAATCTATTTTATTATTCAATATAAACCGATACACACGTAAGTGTTTGTTAATATACCACTAATCTCACCGGAAGAGTGTTTTAAGGATTGGCAGGCTGTCATCCTCATGGTGATAAATACGAGTTCTTCAAAATTCTAAGTTTTGTTCAAAAGCTGAAATTTTGTCATTGGCAACAAATACTTTTGGGTGTTCTCCTTGAAGTGATAGACTTCAGTCATTTACTTTGGGAAAATGTTTGCCAAATCTCAGTTCAGAATAGCCATAGTTTGTCAACTGTTGTTTCAGGTGAAAATCCTGTTCCATGAAAAAATAGCCATTTCAGTGTTTGCAACTCAAACGATTCCCAAGTGCTTTTCCTTGAGACAACCATGGTACTTTAGTATGCAGCAGAACTGCTTTATGTGTGCTTCCCATTTAATCATGCAGAATACTAAAAAGACATGTACTCAAGAGTCAAGATTTAATAAAATTAATCATTTTTCTTCCTCAAGGACATTTTAAAGTGAAACTGGCCTTTTCTTTACAGCGAGTACATGGCAGTGAAGAATGTAGCAACTTCAGGTAATTACTAGTATCTGGTGCTATTATTTGCAATAATTTATGCTCTCACGCCAGCAATTTTACCTACTTTTTCTTTTGTATCATCCATACAAATTTAAAAATAGGGAGAAAGCAATTTACATCCTAGTATTATTATGAAAATAGTTTTAAGTCTATGGACCCCCTGAAGGTATCTCCCAGCACCCCCCTCCCCAACCCAATAGGGTTCTTCTGCATATCATACTTTGAAAGTAGCTTGTCTAAAACAGAGATTGTGTGTGTATACCATTCACACAGTAACAGCACTAATTCTTAGAAAGTTACTTAAGAACTGTGAAGGTTCTGAGATTTTACCACATTTACAGGCTAACAAGTTAACCTGCCAGTTTAATGGATGCTGGTAGGAGACAGGAAATTACTGGATTGGAGACTTTATTACTTTGCACAGTAAACAGCATAAACATTAGCATATTTGCACCAATTTCTCAAGTCTAAAATTCCCACTGGATAGAACAGATGGGTCCAGATGGATTCCCACCTACATCAGTAGGTTGTATTACAGGAGAGAAAACTTGAGCTTAGGGAACTTGAGTCTACTATAATGATCAGTTAGCATGTCTACCCGCTTATTGTCATAAACATTTTGCCTATAGTACTGGAGGGAGACACTCTATCTTCTAAGGCTATTCATTATGCAAACATCCTTGTGTGAACAAAGTTCTTTGAAAAGGAATTTGGAGGAAAGAGACTATTCCAGCGAACAATTTGCAGACTGAGGAGATGTAGCCTTAGGCAGCTTTCAGTGTAAAATGAAGGTGTGTTCTAGAGAACAAAGAGAGGTTCAGTGTTTCTTTTCTTTGAGACAGAGTCTCACTCTGTCCCCCCAGGCTGGAGTGCATTGGCATGATCTCGGCTCACTGCAACCTTTGCCTCCCGTGTTCAAGCGATTCTCCTGCCTCAGCCTCCCAAGTAGCTGGGATTACAGGCGCCCACCACTATGCCCAGCTAATTTTTTGTATTTTTAGTAGGGACAAGGTTTCACCATGTTGGCCAGGCTGGTCCCAAACTCTTGACCTCGTGATTTGCCCACCTTGGCCTCCCAAAGTCCTGGGATTACAGGCATGAGCCACCGCACCTGGCCAGGTTCAGGTTTTATAGCAAAAGTTCCTGCCCAGGTTCCGAAGCAGATCTGTTTATGCAAATGAATGAATGGCAGCTTAGTTCTGATCCGTCAGCACAGCTGAGCCCCTTGGTCAATATAGCTGAGCCATGATTGATTGATTTACTTTGGAAAAATGTTTGCCAAATACCCAATTCTGAATAACCATAGTTTGAGCTGAATAACCACAGCTGAGACCTGATTGACTGGGGCAGGTGAACTCTGATTGGTTGGTTTTCAAGCATAAAACCAGAAGTCTCTGTCAAATGTTTCTTTCTAATAGTGAATGATGGGTGAGGGGATTCTGGCTGCAGTTTATTTTGGCACCAACAATAGGAACTGGTTTGGCTTGGTTGTAGAAAAGGAGGTCTTGTCATACTTTTACAAAGTCTTTCTGAGAACTCAATAGGTGACCACTTCCTCACCCAGCCATGGCTGCCTGCTTCTGTTTTAACTTTGAGCACTTCAGCCATGGGAGTCCATTTGTCTATCAACTGGGGGCATTAGCATTTGGAAAGGTAGTAGAGAGTAAAGAGCAGTCAGTATGTCTGCTTTCAAAACATACAGAAGTTAAAGAGACATGCAGAATTAACTTACAACAATACGAAGTAAAACCACATATAAAGGTATTTGAATTTTCTTTTTCTTGGTAGATTCCTTTAGCCCATAGAGAGTGGCGGAAGTGAGTAGTCTATTTTCTTGCCCTTATATTTTGATAACTGAAAGAAGTTTTTACTGTAAAGATACTTGTTGCAACAGTAATTGCTGTTCATAACACCATGTAATGCAGTGCTCCATACCGGTGTGTGTATGTGCACTAGTATAGATGTGTATGTATAGGTATATATTATACTTCTTTATGGTATGTACTAGCCCTCACTCATATATAGTGAGGCCCTATGAGTCCTGAGGGCCTATGAGTCCTATTTGAAGAAAATTTACATTTAGAAAAATAATTAAACCATGTAAATTATGTTGGTATGAAGGCATTTTAATAAAATTTAAGTAGAAGTCTTTTATAAAAAATACATATTGCTTAAATAGCATTAATGTAAATCAAAATAAACAATCCATGTTTTTGTGTTTTATGTTTTCTAGATCTCATCTCCTAACTACTTCTCCTTATGCCTTTTTCCTCTTGCCCAAGAGAGCTGTCCTAAATGTCTAATATTTCATTGTTAATATTTATTACTGATATGTTTAACAGTCATTGTTAATTACATTGGGTATTCTTTTGTGACTTTTTTTCTTTAAGTTTGTGAGGGTCAACCACATTGTCATGTGTAGCTGAGTTTCATTTGTTTTGACCCTTACATAGTTTTCATCATGTATATATATGTAATGTATTCATTCTAGTGTGGATTTTTCATTTTCTTGATCTAGCAGTGCTAATGTTAACCTTTTTGAAACTTTCACCTTGTCCTTGTGTAATTTTTAGGTCTATAACAATACTGTAGGTTCAATTTATAGCCTACTGTTTAAAAATTAATATTGCCATAAGCATTTTACCTATTGGTCCATATTTTTGAAACACTAATATGCTGCATGCTGTCATATAGGCTTATACCACAATTTAATCAATTATCTAATGGATTTCTGTTTCCCCTAGATTTTAAAAAATATAAATATAATCATTTAAAATACCCCTCTCCATGTATTTTTTTCATTATCTTAGAGTCTTGGGCTTGGATTAAAGTGCTTTACAAATATTGCAGAAGTTACCTGTCACCACTTTTAATGTAACCATGCCAACATTGAGCAAATAAATGTATACGGTGCTTACATTCAATTTTGGAGACTATTGGTAATCAAGACAGTCTCTACTTTTAAAACATACAGTCAAGTGGGGAACAAGCATGTAAATAAGTATTCGTAACAATAATTATAGTGTACGAAAGTGAGGAAAGAGAGTTGTATCAAACAAATATTGCAGTTTATGTGATATCCCAGAGATGATGGTTCTTTTGAAGAATCAGCACTAATTTGGCATTGCCGGAGTATAGAGCCTCAAAGAGACGTGTGTGTGTGTGTGTGTGTGTGTGTGTGTATGTGTAGAAATACTACTTAATACTATTTCCAACTTAATGGTTATGAATTGATATCTGAGATATGTGAATTATACATTGAGTTTCTTTGACTCATATTGCAGTTGATTTCTTTATGCTTGTTTTAAATTCTGTTTGCTCCTGTTGTACCCATTATCTATTTTTTAGCTGTTTGAATAACATATGGGCCAGGCACAGTGGCTCATGCCAATAATCCCAGACTTTAGGGGGCCAAGGCTGGAGGATCACTTGAGGCCAGGAGGTCAGAACCAGCCTGGGCAACATAGCGAGACTCCACCCCCACCTCTTGTCTACAAAAAAAATTTGCCAGGCGTGGTGGTGCAAACATTTAGTCCCAGCTACTCGGGGGCCTGAGGCCCGAAGATCTCTTGAGCCCAGGAGTTGGAGGTTCCAGTGAGCTATAATGGTGCCTGCACTCCAGCCTAGGCAACCTATAACAGTGAGACCTTCTCTCGAATAAAAGAAAAAATAGCATATGATTTGATTTTGGGTCATAATTGTTGTGGACATTTCACTTTGACTGTTTTTGGTTAATATTGCTTACTTTTTCTCACTTTAATGACAGCCTTAAGTGTTTATATCTTTGAGTAATGTTTATATATTTGCCTTCTTGCACTTAGATTATTGCCCTCATAAAAATCTGATAAATATTCATACTGTTTTTTGATATTTTTATTGTGTCCTAATCTTTTGTGTGACTCTTTGAGGTTTACTTTTTAGTATATGGAAAAATCTTTTGAATAGTAAACTATTAAAAGTATGAATTAACAAGTACTTGATTTGCCCAGAAGAAACTTATTAAATAAGGTAAATTTGTGTTGCCCCTGTTTTCAAGAAAGTGAAACTTATGAAAATCTTTAAAAAAAAAAAAGATGGTGATATTTAGTTTATATCAAAACAGAAATTAAAGTACATTATGCTTTAATTAAAGTACTACTACCAAATCAGTGAGAAGGTACTTTCTTCTGGAATAAGAGTTAGCAATAACCAGGGCACTATTCAGGCAGCTGTCAGCCATCTTCCCAGTACTCAACTTGCCTTTCCAGCTCCTCATTAATAGGCCATGAAGTGAAGGACATTTATTGCCTCGTTAACCAGATAATCCCATAGACACATCTTTAATGTTGTTATTCAACCTATAAGGCTCTCATTTTTCTTCTCCAGAGAGCCCTTTCTCTGTCAGCATTCCATCTTCTTCCCCAGAATGACAGTGGGTCTGAGATTTTTAGCCTATTTGCAAGCTAACAAGTTAGCCTATCACAGTTTCATAGATGCTGGTAAAAAGACATGAGACTCCTGTGTCAGGCACAAAGGATAGTTTATCACTGACAGCCGTATCATTAACTCAGAGTATCAGCATTTGGACCACTTCCCTGATCCTCAGTTTCCACGGGTAAATATGGAGATGACCAGTAAGCCTTCTTGTACTTTGCTTAGAAGAGACATTATTCTACTGAACTTTAAACAAATCTGCTTTTTACTTTAGGAAGAGATACTATATCTTCCTAGGTTATTTGCGTTATTTGCTTTACAGACATCCTTGAAATAGTAGTCCAGAATATATTTCGTGCCTCTGCTTCAAAGATATGCAGAAAATGTATTTAGGATAATTGTCTCCCAGCACCTTAAAGTTCAGGTATCACAGTAATGCTGACCTCATAATGAGTGTAGTTTTATTGGAGAATTTTAGTTTCTTTCAGGATTGTGAGAGTATAATGAATAATGTTGTTAATTATTGGTTGCCAGTTATTATTATCTATGATGGACTTGTTTGCAGAAGTCTTCAATTCCTTTTTTGCCTTTCATTCTCCTCTGAAAAGATGTAATTGTAGTTACAAATCTTGTATTTTTTGATTCTTAAAATTCTGTACAGTGTCAAGCCCTCGGTGCACTAGAATTCAGTTCTTTCCTTGGGATAGCAATGAAATGCTTTCTTAACTGATACTTGTTTTTTTCTTAGAATCTGTGTTCATACATACTGAGCCTTTCTCCAGGAATATACTCTTCCTAGAAGCTTTTGTTTTAGCTAGGATGTTTAATTATTTTCCTTCTAGAATCTTAAAGGGCAAAGCCAATTTTTACCAGCTATCATAAATTACTATCCCAGTTGGAAGATTTTTTATCAACATACAACTTTTCTTTCTTCCCCAACCTATTCCTAGGGAGACTGCCCGTCACACACTAGATGAGATGAAGTCTCTATGTTCCTGTCTGGAGCGATTGATAGACAGTTGATAATAAATACAGTTTGTTTATTATTATTATCATTTGCTATACATTTTGTGGATTTGGCAGTAATATAAATAGTAAACCTGACACATGAATACAGTTACCTTATTTGTGACAAGAGTGACATAGCAGTGCAGTGGGAAAAGGATGGTCTTTTCAACAAATGGCACTGCATCTGTTAGATATCTGTAAGGGAGAAAAAGTATTTTGACTTTTACATCACACCATATGCAAAAGTCAGTTACACATGGGCTGCATACGAAATAATAAACTATGATAATAAACATGAAATAATAAACTAATAAAGCTTTTAGAGGGAAACACAAAGTCATCTTTGTGGCCTTGGAGTAGGCAAAGATTACTTGATTAGGACATGTAAAAACACTAACTCCAAAAAAAGAAAGTGAGCAATTGGATCAAATTTAACATCTGTTTTTCAAAAATATGTCATTATGAGAGTAAAACAGAAGCTACAGAGAGGGGAATGAATTTGTAATACATGTGTTTGACAAATGATTCATTATCTGCAAGACCCAGTGGGCCAGGTACCTGTTTTTATAAATAAAGTTTTATTAGAACTCAGTCATAGACACGTATTTATATGCTCTCTATAGCTACTTACAGACTACAACAATAGAGTTTAATAATTTTAACAAAGACTATGACCTTTAAGCCTGAAATATTTACTGTCTGACCCCTTAAGTTTGCTGATTCCTTCTGTAGATAGTACTATACTGGCTTGATTACTGTATCGTTACAGGGAGTTTCCTTTCAGATGGTATTAGTCTTGATTTTTGTTTTCCTAAATAGGTTTAATTCTTGTAAAAACTTTACAATCAGCTTTTTAATATGCACAAAAATATCTATGGGGCTTTTAATTGGAATTGTGTTGGATCTGCAGGTCAACTTAAGGAGAATTGATACTTTAATGATAATTGAATCTTCTGATCCATAAACATTGTCTCTTCATTTATTTAGATTTTCCTTAATGTGTCCTCGTAGCCTTTTGAAGTTTTCAGTGTGATATTTAATCCCAATATTTTGTATTTTGGGATTTTAATATAATGAGTATTTTTTAAATTTCCAGTTTATTTTTGTGTATTATGTAGCAACAGTGTTACTTGACTTTGTATTGTGACTTCAATAAATTATCTTTTTCCAGTTACTTTTTTGTAGATACTCCAAGATTTCAACGTATAGGGTAATATCTGCGAATAAAGACAGTGTAACTTCTTGTTTTCCAATCTGCATACCTTTTATTTCTTTTTCTTACCATATTGTACTAGCTAGGATATTAGATGCAATGCAGATGTCATTGGTGAGAATAGGAATTCTTGTCCTGTTCATAATCTTAGGAAGAAAGATTGAGTAGTTTATCATTAAATATGACATTAGTTCTGGAGTTGTTATTTAAGTAGGAGTCATGTTTCGTCTTAGTTTGCTGAGTTTTATTTTTTTGTCATGAAGAGGTGTTGAATTTTTAAGTGCTTAGTTATGGTGTGTCTTTAATCTCCTGTAATTTGGAATAGCAAGTTAACCAACATTTTTTAGTTTATTTTGAACCTTTTTTATAGATTATCTTTGAATTGGATTGTATATCCTCATCAGGTTTAGATGTTGCATTTGTTTTGTCAGGAATACTACATAAAAGATGTTTCCCTTATAGTGTATCACATTAGGAGGAATTTGGTGTCATTTTTTTCCTACTCTTGTGGTGGAATATGTGATTATGTGGTGTCTACCAGGTTTCTATACTCTAAAGTTATCTTTCATTTTGAATTAATAAGTACTTTGTAGGAAGATCAAAGTAATCTTTTTAAAGGATTTAGTAGATTATGTAATTTCTCTATTCTTGTTCTCCCTATAGTAGGCTTCCTATGTGTTACGTTTAGGATTATTTTCAGTATCCTTACCATGGTCTACAAAGAGCCTTCCAAGTTTCTGCGACTCATTGTATGTGATACTTGTTTAATTGAGACTCAACACATGCACACACATCTGATGCAAAAGTTTCACAAAACAGTACTATCCTTATTGTATGAGATGTACTCTAATATTCTTCTGTGGTATTTTAATGAAATCAAATAGAAAATCCAGTTCTTGATCTTCCAACTTGATTTTGCTACCAGTATGGAGACATAGTTTAAAAGAACACTGCCATCCAGTCCTGATTATCGTATTTTTCACCATTTTTTCCTAGTTTGCTTTTCTGGATTGTGTTTTGCTTTGTGTTTTGAGACAAGTGTCACCAAGGCTGAAGTGCATGCTCACTGCAGCCTAGACCTCCCAGACTCAAGCAGTCCTCCTACTTCCAGCCTCCTGAGTAGCTGGGACCGCAGGCACATCCCACCACGCCTAGCTCGTTTTTGGATTTTTTGTAGATATGGGGTCTCACTGTGTTGCCCAAGCTGGTGTCAAACTCCTGAACTTTCAAGTGATCTTTCCACTTCAACCTCCCAAGTGCTGGGATAACAGGTGTGAGTCACAGCATCCGGCAACTAGTTCACTTTTCTTTAGCTACACTGGCCATTATGCTGTTCCTCAAACCTACTGAAACATGCTTTTCTCTTAGAATCTTCGCATTTATTATTATCTCTGCCTGAAATGTTCTACCTTTTCTCACTGTTTCCTTTATTCCTCTTGTTCTCTTTATTTACCTCTGCTCACATTGTCTTCTGTCCCCTATTAAAACACAACCACATTATCTATCTTCTCACCTGCTTTTTTTCTCTTTTTTTCTGTATGGAACTTTCTATTTTCCTATATGTATCTGTGTATTTCTTTTATCTGGTAACATTTATATGTATCCTCTACTGGAGTAGTCAGTAAAATGTTATGATACATCATAGTTGAGACCTAATTTGATAATTTTCAAAAAAAATGAAAAATACCGGTTTTAAAAAATATTTCTAAGTAATAGTTATTGTGGCTTTTTAAAGTAGAAATTTAAGTGCATTTCCACCAATTGTATTTTATACCACTTAGCTAAGATCTGACGTCTTCCTAAGCTTCAGTCTCTAGTCAAGGTAAAGAGATACTTAAGTATATAGGTAATTTAATGGGTGTTCAAACAAAAAAATGCAACCCAGGATTTTATAAGACTTATTTTCCATATTTTTTTAGACATCAATTTTATACACAAAACACACAGAAAACTTATCTACACAGCTTAACTGACGAAACTAGACTATAAGCATATTTATAGTATGTGAGTTACCACATCTGAACTAGTGCCTACCCAGGGACGCACACTCTGGTGGTTAATAGTCGCTTTAAAATGGACTTTGTGAGAACATGCAGATGGTGGTGAAGAACGAGTTTGGAAATACATCTGAATTTAAATTCTAGCTACCAGTTGTTAACTTCTTGACTTAAATCTCTGAACCTCTCAAGTTTGAGTTTCCTCTTCTGTTAAATGGGATCATATTCTTAATTCTCAGGTAACGAAGATTAAATAAGGTAGTAAATACAGATCAGCTAAATACTTCATGCATAGTAAGAACACAGTAAATAATTCTAACAATTTATTCTATGTACAGAATATGAATTTGAAATTAAAGTTTCAATCTGGTATCCTAATACACACTTTATTTCTGAGTAGATAAAACATTTTTATTAATATTATTTTTTAATTTAATTTGGTATTAGAAGTGATTAAAAGTCGTCTAAATGTCTTCACTTTGACATTTAATCTTCAGAAGTCTTTAATTCCTAAGTGTTTTACAAAGAGAATAATAAGACAATGAATTGACTATTTGAAATACATGTCAAATTTTCCCTAGAGAATATTTTACTCTAATATTTACTCTAAAGGTAATTCAAAGGTAAATATGACCTTTTCTATAGTAAACATAAGAGAAGAAATGTGGAAGTATATTTTATTGCCCAAAGGATTTATGGAGTTCAGAGCTGTTTTTCTTTTTCATGCAGTAAGATATTTAGTTGGTATTAACAAGAAATGAATTTTCCAAATGAGTAAATTGCCTAAATGTTATTTTTTTCCTTTCAAATACCAAAAATATTTGAAGCCTTCTTTTTCCCCTTGAAATCTTACTAAAATGTATTATTTGCCCAACATCTTACATAAAGCATTCTGAAGAGAAAGTAACATTTTGTTGATGGTTACATATCATCAGGATGAACATTAATTACCACACTGTGTATTTCTAGGTAATTACCATTAGAGGTATTTGAATTAAATGGGAGTCTTTACCTACTTCATTTAAAAAAATGTCTTGTGTTTGTTTCCACTGCTCATAAGCTATTGGCTGCTTCATCTCACCTCTGGCAGTGCATGTACCCAAAGCAACCACCATTTTCTTTCTTGTTTGCTGTCCTGTTTTGCTCTTGGCTACCAAGTTGTAAACTCAATGGAATTTTGTTCACAGTCAGAATATATAGTTCTCTAGTGAAAAATGGGTTTTGTTTCACCTGTTCTTGACTCAGGAACCTTCTGAACATCTTGTACTTTTTTCTTCCAGGTAATGGCCCATGCTAGATAATGGATAATGTTTTATTTCCCCTGTTTTATCCACTTCAAATTATGATGCAATATCTTTTTGTTCTTCATATGTTTTTTTCTTTTTCTCATATTGGTATTTTCTGTGTCTATAGGATTATACAGTAAGTATACTTTGTGCTTTTTATCACACTTCATTTTAATTCACTTAATTCACTTAGCAAAACTAGTTATTTTAGTCTCTTTACTTTTTAATCTTAACTGTACTTTGCTTTTGTTTTGGAAGAATTCCTGTTACCTAAACTTGTAGAGGTTGCAGGCAACAGAGAAAACCTTTGGTTATCTCAAGTCACAATGTGAGCATGTATGGAGCCTATGAGGAACAGTGGAAACAATCTCTTCAGATCTCATGGATAGCTAAGGTCATTTAGGAAACAAATGCACTGGCAAGTCAGGCCTAAAGGAAATGTGAAACATTGTTTAGAAAATAGCACAAGTTCTGATGACCAGGCGATCTACTTGCCTCTTGATAATCAACTTGTTCTCTAAGTCAGTTCTGTGCCATTATGATCACATTGCCATCTTCTGCATTTGCTTCTACTGAGCATACTTCTACTTATTGATCACTCCCTTCCTTTCTACGTCTTATCATGGTTTCTGCTTACTGTACTCCCTAGCTATGTCGTCTGCCTGTCTTCTTAGCTTGAATTGTTTATTTTTTGGTATTTAAACTTCCTGATCAAGAGGACTTTATTGTTTTGGGTAACCACCATCCAGTATGAGAAAACGCTTCATCATAACCATTTTATAAATCAGTGCATTAAAGATGGTTAACTGTGGATTAGATACCAACCCTTGATTCTGTTAGCAGAAACCAGGGAAGTGGGTTCCTATAGTACATGGGTTGGCTACTTTTATATTTGGAACCGCTTATAGACATTGAATTGTCACCAGTCTGTTGATTATAAGTTGAAATCCTAGGCCTTTTAGGCAAGTTAATAAATAGCGATCAAGGAAATTTCCTGCTTTTGCCTAGAATGTAGAAAGTTGGAAAGATTGTCATGCCCATTGTAATAAAATAATGCTGGATTATCTATGAAATCGTAACTTTTTAAAGACTCATCAGAAAGCTGAGCTTACAGGGCAGCCAACAGCTTAAAATCTAAGGAAAAGTAAGTGCCGTCAAAGAGGGATGAGATAGGGACACTGGTTCACCTGAACATTGGAGGGAGACAGGAAGACTGCCATGTAAGTGGGTAAGAAGGATTCAACTAACAGATTGCCAGAGACGTGGTGTGACCCGTAACAGTCAGCTGGCATTCACATACATGAGGGATGTTGCTCACACTTACAGGATCTTCTTTATGGACCTTGACCAGGTGCTAACAAAAAAGCCTGGAACAGGCAAGGACATTAGAGAAAGCTATCTTGCTGGTTCACAATTGGATTAGAGGGGAGTGTTCTCTGCTGTGGGAAAAGTATGAAGTCTTGCCTGCACTGTTTTTTGTAAGTATCAGCAGCCTAAGCTGCTGAGGGAAGAGCATCAAATCTTAGCTTGCCAAGGGTTCAGAAGAAGACCCATTGTAGCTAGAGGAAAAGATAAAAACCTCAAAACACCATCTCTATGCCTTGAGGAGGGGCAGAAAATCATCCTGGTTATTAGAAGTCTCCTACCACTGGGGGAGGGCAGTATCACTGAAAAAGCTCAAACCCTGAAACTGAGGTCACAGAGTACTGAGGCTGAACCAGACAGCAGAGAATGCTTTTCCTTGACTCCCCAACCCACATCCCCCTCACCATCAGGCTAGGAAGCACATCAAGCAACAAGTAACCACAGCCTACCACTAGAGAGGGACTAAGAGCATAGACTGTCTCTGAGGTGAACATGCACAGTGAAGGCCTAAAGCTTGGGATGGAACAATACCATTGAGGAAAGTACTCAAGCAAAACTGAGTAACCTATGAATTATAGTGGAACTCAGAAAGTTAAAACGTATTTTGTATTGAATGAAGATGAAACGTGATGACACACGTGGAGTACAGCTAAAGCTTAGGGGGATATTTACAGCATTACATGTTATACTAGAAAAGAAAAAAGTGCCCCAATTTAGTAGTTTAAGCTTTCACATTAAGAAACTAGGAAAAGAAGAGCAAACTAAATCTAAAGCAAGCAGAAGGAAGGACACTGTAAGGATAAAAGTGGGAACCAGTGAAATTGAAAGCAGGAAATAATAGAGAAAACTAATAAACTAAAAGCTAGTCCTCTGAAAAGATCAAGATTGATAAGTCTCTAGCCAGACTGAGGAAAACGAAAACACAAAGTATCAATGTCAGGAATAGCACTTAGAATGTCAATAGAGATCCTAAAGACACTAAAGTGTAACCCATGAAGTCTTACGAACAACTGCATTTCCATGTATTTGACAATTTATATGGAACAAATTTTTTAAACTGCAAAATTACTGAAGTTCACTTAAGAAATAGTTGAGACTTAGCCGAGTGCGGTGGCTCATGCCTGTAATCCCAGGGGAAGCCGAAGTGGGTGGATCACGAGATCTGGGGTTCAAGACCAGCCTGGCCAAGATGGTGAAACCCCGTCTCTACTACAAATACAAAAATTAGCCAGGCATGGTGGTGGGCACCTGTAATCCCAGCTACTCAGGAGGCTGAGGCAAAGAATTTGCTTGGAGGCAGAGGTTGCAGTGAGCTGAGATTGTGCCACTGCACTCCAGCCTGGGCGACACAGCAGAAACTTCATCTCAAAAAAAAAAAAAAAAAGAAAGAGGTGAGACCTTATTAGTCATATCTGTTGAAGATGATTAAATTTATTTTTAAAAACTTTCCAACAAAGAAATCTCCAGCCCCAGATGGCTTCCCTGGTTTATTTTACCAAATGAAGAAACAATACCAATTCTCTACAAACTTCTAGAAAGTTAGAAAGGAACACTTTCCAACTTATTTTATGAGGCTAGCATTACCCTGATACCAAAGACATTAAAAGATGTGAAAACAGGAAGAAAAAAAAAACTAATATCCTCCATGAATACAGACACAAAAATTCTTAATAAATCCACCAATAAGTAAAAAGGAAAGTTACATTATGACCAGGTAGGGTTTATTCTGGGAACTCAAAGCTGATTTTGTTATTCAAATATCATCAATCAGTATAATTCACCATATCAACAGACTGAAGAAAAATATTTGATCATCCCAGTAGTTGCAGAAAAAGAATATGAAAAAAAAAAATCATTCGTTTATGATAAAAATGCTCTGCAAACTAGGAATTGAAAGAAACTGCCTCATCAGAAACCCAGGAGTTAACACCATACTTCATGGTGAAAGACTGAAGGCTTCTGTAACAACTGGGAACAGGCCAAGATGTCTGCTTGCAGTACTCCTGTTAAGTATCATGCTAGGAGTCCCAGGCAGGCAATGAGGCAGGAAATAGTAGTGAAAGGCATAAACAGTTATCAAGAGATTCTGATACCACCATGAAAAAAATGAAACCAAACACCTTTTAGGCATTGTCTTAAAATAATCCTCATGTTCAGTTTCTTTATCCACTCTTAGCTTGGACTCTTTGAACGGAAATGTAAGCTTGTTTTCCTTTTGTGGCATCTGTCCAACTTAAGAAGTAGCAACATCTGGCAGTGGCATAATCTTTATTTTATTTAGCTGTATGAAATACTCAGTTTTGAAGTAAAAAATAGGGAAACTAGAATTTATTAAGTAAGGTGAGTATCACATAGTCTCTTACTACATACAGAAAGAAGTAAAGAATTCAACAATTCTTGCCAGGCACCAGTGGCTCACACCTGTAATACTAGCACTTTGGGAGGCTGAGGCAGGAGGAGTGCTTGAGTTGAGTTCGGGACCAACCTGGGCAACATGGTGAGACCTCTCATCTCTACAAAAAAAAAAAAAAAAAAATTTAAAAATTACCTGGGCATGGTGGTGTGTGCCTATAGTCCCAGCTACTCAGGAGGCTGGGGCTGGAGGATTGCTTGAGCCCAGGAGGTCAAGGCTACTGTGAGCCATGAATGTGCCACTGGACACCAGCCTGGGTGACAGAGTGAGACCCCATCTCAAAACAAAAAAAAAACAAAACAATTGTTTACATATCTCATTTTTTAATGGGATTCTTGTGTCTCACTGTAAATTATATGTAGTTACTGCCATCAAAAAATTGACTAGTTTGTTTACTTTGGATTTTAAACTTTAAGGTACTTGGTTTTGAGTATATGTTAAAAATCCAAATCTTATTTGAACCATGACTTTGTCCCTTTTCAGGGGCAGATCCATTTACTGAGGAATATATGCATTATAGGAAGATACAAAATTGAAAGCAATAAGCATACATTTGTAACCACTGATAAAAATAGAGTTTATATGACAAAATGACGAGTAGAACAATGAATTCTGTATTTCTCATTTTTGAAATGGTGCAAGAGTATAGAAATTTGTCTCCAATATGCTGGGATTAAGTCAGAATAACTGTATGTTATTTTTATAGCTGTTTACACATTTCTGAGACATAAAATTGTATAAGAACTGTGAGCTACAGGAATATTGCTTGAAAGCTGCTATGCTTTCCTGTTAGTGTTACTCATCTCATTCTTAAAATTTGAAATGCCATTAATATACAAAACAAAATATTTTAAGAATGCTGGAAGGGTAATAATTAACATTAATACTTATTAAGGGCTTTCCTAGACAGGTAATAATCAACGTGAACACTTATTAAGTTCTTTCTAAGTGCCAAGCTTTGAAATATATTGTTTACTCATCATAACAATTGTGAAGTGAGTATTATTATTACCGTATTTATAGGGTGAATAAAATGGTTTAAATATCCTACCCAAAGTGATAGCTATCATCTTCAAAGAGCATATAAGTGAAATGAAGAGACAGACTCTATGGGAAAGGTATAAATAACTAGTTGCAATACATGATTTCTTTTTATTAGCATTAGGGAAAACGTGGAGGAGAAGATGCCATTCACATATGGCATAACGTATATAATGGATAGGATATGCAACGGGTTATAAAAAAAAACATGAATAAAGGAATGGGGAAATAGGGGAGACAGTTTTGTAAATTGCGATCCAGTTTTCCTAAATGTTATGTTTTAAGGAAAGTAATAGTGAATATTGAAAAGTATGCTGGGGTCAGTTGTTGAAAAGCTTTCAAAATGCCATTTAAGGCAATTTGGACTTTTTTTTTTTCTCAAACATTGGAAAAGTATAGGGGGAAATTGTTGAGAAACTAAGATTTCTGGAAGTGAGAACTAAAAGGCACAGAGAACTATGTACTTAAAATCTAGAAGCTCTTGACCCTAATTACCCTCCGTTAGGTTAAGAACCTAATTATGAGATTTTTGCCTTACAGAATCTTCAGCCAGTTACTCTAACTGTAAAATAGATAAGTCCCAAATCTAAAGATAGATTAGCCTTGGTGAAGATATTACAAAAATAATCACTTTTTACATAACATTCATTAAAAAAAATTTCTCTACAATATGAAGAAAAAAAGGCAGACTTCTAGTTCTCAAGAAGAATTAGCGTTGTGAGATGGGTGGTATGTTAGGTTGCTGATGTTGCTGCAACAAATTGCTACAAGTTTAGTGGTTGAAAACGACACAGATTTATTCTCTTACAGTTTGGGAGGTCAGAAGTCCTAAAATGATTTGTAGAGACTACATTCATTCTGGAGGCTCTAGGGGAGAATCCATTTCCTTGCCTTTTCTAACTTCTGGAGGCTGCCTCCATTACTTGGCTTATGGCCCCATCCTCCATCTTCAAAACCAGCAGTATATCATCTTATAATCTCTGTGTATCCCCTTGATTTTGTTGTTATCTCACCTGTGTCTGTGGCCCTCCTCCCTCCCTAAGAACGCTTTTTAATACATTGAGCCCACCCACATATTCCAGGATAATCTCTCCATCCCAGGACCTTGAACTTAATCACATCTACAAAGTCCCTTTTGCCATAGGTAACTTATTCACAGGTTCCAAGGGGTTTAGATGTGGACATCTTTGGAGGACGTTATTCAGCCTGCCACAGGTGGTATGCAAAAATATTCGTCTAATATGATTAGTAATTTGATAGGAGTAACATATATGATGCTGGGGTTCTCAGAATTAAAGCAGCTCATATAACCATGAGAGTGGGAGAATTCTGGGAGCAACTGATGGTTGAATTGAGTCTTAGAGGATAAGTGGGAATCTTATCAGGTTAAAAAATACAAGGAGTCCAAACAGAATGCCATGTCAAAGGTATGGCAAAGATAAACTGTATGAAATTGCTAGTTTCATAATTAACAACACTTGACACAATCGTCATAATGGAAATATGTGTAAAGTAAGTGGCTGCTGAAGTGAAGAAACAGATATCTAAGTCAGAGTGAGGGACTCATAATAAGGCACCTACCTTCATTCTCATCCTCTTATTTTCATGATTGATCTCCCGTGGTGGTCACCTTTCACTTGGTGGCTCAAGGTCCTCTGTTCTTTTCTCGCTGCTGTCTCTTCAAGTATGGATGGACCAGAGATCATTCAGTTATATCAATCCTCATAATATTCAGTACATTCTTTAGGCACTTGGCTCATGAAAGTAGATGTGTTTTTGTGAAAATATTATTTTGACTTTTATTTTAGCTGTTGTTTTTCTTCTGTGAAAGCCCTTGGTTAAAAAAAAATAGACTATCAGAGTTGGGGTACAGGGAAGAGAGCTGAAGCAGTGTAAGGTCCATCAAACCTTATAATAATAAAAGCCCAGTTAGGTAGTGGTGACTCTGAAAATAAACCTCTTCTATCCACTGATCATCAGGAGTAAGGAGGGAAAAGAAATAGTCTGTGGTCTCTGTGTGCTGGCCTTCTCCCCTTGCTTTGTAGAGAGCTAGCACTGGCTCTACTCAAAAGCCCTATTTCCCTGACGTTGCTGGGGGAGCAGAAGGTGGGTTGCTCTGACACTGTATTCTCCTGTGACCAGTAGCTTGTGTTGTCACAGCTTTACCAATAATAGGTCCTCTTGCTGGAGAGCCACTTCACGGCTTTCCCTATTGAATTCAGGTCAGGTCTCCACCTCTTACTTTAACCCAACATTTTACTGTTCTCCAGTATGCTCGCAAACTCGTAGAATCAATTCAGTATTTATTAAATACTGCACGTATTTTATATTTTCTACATTTGATGTGATTTTTGTTGATATTCTGTTTCATATTTTCAACTCTGATGATAACATTTCTCATAAAGAAGACTATCTTTACAACATATCTTCATTTAGAAAAAGTATTTCTATAAATGAAATTCAGTAAGTTTCAATTTGATAATTTTGTATTAAAATGAATTTCTGTAGGCATCAATATTGCAATAACAATTATTGATGTGTTACAATAACAAATGTTGACATTATTGACATATTGACATTGATACCTTAATTAAGCAATAGGTTAAAGTAAATAATTTATAAACAGATGTGAGTGTGAATTCCAGCATTGTGATATTTCTCTTTAGCCTAGGACAAGTTACTCAAGCTCTCCAAGCCTGTTCTTTCATCCCTTAAATGAAGATAATAATAGCCTTGTGTGTTGTTGAGAAGATTAATATTTATAAAATGCCTGGCATGTAGAGTGTGCTCATAAATTCTGGTAGTGTCATTATTCCTAGTGATTATTACAAGTAAGCATTAGTAAACTTCTATATTCTATGGTTTAAAAATAGTCTGCTTATAAAATTGGTGCTTTATATCAGCAGTCTCCAACCTTTTTGGCACCAGGGACCAGTTTTGTGGAAGACAGTTTTTCCATGGGCCTATGGGAGCTTGGTGGATGGTTTCAGGATGAAACTGTTCCACCTCAGATCATCAGGTATTAGTTAGATTCTCATAGGGAGCACACAGCCTAGATCCCTTGCACGTGCATTTCACAATAGTGTTCACACTGCTATGAGAATCTAATTCTGCTGCTGATCTGACAGGAGGTGGGGCTCAGGCTGTAATGCTCCCTTGCCTGCTGCTCATCTCCTGCTGTGTGGCCCAGTTCCTAAAAGGCCACTGGCTGGTACCAGTCTGCGGCTCAGTGACTGGGGACCCCTGCTTTATATCATGTTTTAAACTATTTACTAACAGGTAAGAGGTAGTATATCGCATGGTGATTAAGAACATATTAGACTCTGGATCCAAATTTCAGCTCTATGACTTACTGCCAGGCTAATCATCGACAAGTTACCTAAATGCCTTGTGCATCACTTTCCTCAGCTTTAAAATGAACCTAACAGTAGCAAATTTATCTCAGGGATATTATGAGGAGTCAATCAGATTAAGTATATAAAAAGTATGAAACAGTTGCTGACACTTAATGCTGGCTGTCAGCCTCTGCCATTGTTATTGTTGTATTATTAATGTGTTGTTGGGTAAAAAAAATTTTTTTTAAATCACTTTTTAGGTGAATCTTGGAAGCAACCAGTACCTTTTCTCTGTCATAGTGGATCCTAAAGAAATGCCCTGCTTCTGTTTACGCCATGATGTTGATGCCCTACTCTGGCAACCACACTCCAGCAAACAAGATGATATGTGGGAGCACATCGCAACTTTCAATGCTTTAGGTATAAAGCAAACTCTTTGACATTTTCCATGAAATCACAACTACAGTCATCATTCATTTAAAGTTCATTCCTTTTTTTTTCTTTTTAATTTGAGCTGTCCTGATTACATTTAGATTGATTTGTGCTATGATTTGTTTTCTTCTACTAGCGGATGAGTGTTAGCACTGTTGGAACATTTAGACTAATCTGTTTTTATGCTTATACAGAAGATCAAGACAGAATAGAAATGAAAGTGGTTATCTAACCATTTGAATTATTCTAATAAGTCATTTGCTTTTTCTAATTCTGTAAGCCATATGATACTGGAGTCTGAACAAGGAGCTTGATAATACCCTACATGGAACTTGTATTCAAGTTTCTTCAGAGTAATCTTCAAAAACATCATAGAATTCCCCTAAGGTATAATGCACATTAGGAGACATCTTTTGTCAAAATTAAGACAAAAGAGAGCCATTATAATGAAAACACTTATGGAAAGCGGTGATAAGCAGAAATTAAATTTATTTGGTAGGATAAAAGGAAAAAAATCAGTTTTAAAATTAGGGCTTGAAAATGTTTACTTAATTATAGATGGATGCAATCATTGATTTTTTTGTCAAAATGCATTAGTATTGTGTGACAGAAATTTTTTATGTAAATTAGCCACAGTTATTGCTTTATTGAAAGGTTATTTTAAACTGGCAGCAAGAAGTGAAAGTATGTATTTTGATGGCTATATATGCACAACCCTAATAGTAGAAGAAATTTATTAATTATCCCTTATAGTTAATAATATAGGCTGCTAAACTGGTTCAGACACCAAATGGATTTTTATGACCTGAAGTACAAAGTTTGGTTGACTAATTTAACCATATAATTTTTTGCCTCCCTATTATAATGCTATTTTTTAATTATCTATACTTTAGTCAGAAGAAAGCTCTATCATATTATCTTTAGATGCTCAGATCTTCTATTTGTATCCCCAGATCCCCTATTATAGAGGAAGTCTATGCTTAATTCTAAGTTAAATCAACGTTACATTAGATATGTACTCTTGAAATATATACATTATTCTGTCAAGGTTAGCCTGGATAGCTACTTTAAACTATTTAAATAGGTATCTAAATCTTCACTTTTCCCACTTCAAACCCTGCTTAATTAAAAACAATACAGATCTGCATGTGCTCAGTAGTTCCTTTGCTTATTCATTGTTTGATGAGATCTCAATTTTAATTAGTGTTCATTTTTTTTTTTTTTTTTTGAGACGGAGTCTTGCTCTGTCGCCCAGGCTGGAGTGCAGTGGCGTGATCTGCGCTCACTGCAAGCTTCGCTGCCGGGTTCACGCCATTCTTCTGCCTCATCCTCCCGAGTAGCTGGGACTAGAGGTGCGTGCCACCACGCCCGGCTGATTTTTTTTTGTATTTTTAGTAGAGACGGGGTTTCACCATGTTAGCCAGGATGGTCTTGATCTCCTGACCTCATGATCTGCCCGCCTCGGCCTCCCCAAGTGCTGGAATTACAGGCGTGAACCACTGCGACCGGCCTGTATTTTTATTTTACATGATCTTAAATACCTAACATGTACTAACCATGTCACAATCTGAAAATCATAATTTATATTTCGGAACATAAATGTTGTTTTAATCCAAAAAGATACTTTTTAAATGTGTACATGAATTAAGATTAAGGATTTTTTCAGTTTAGAGACTTGAAATTATTTTTTAGGTTATGGTGGTCAACATTCTACTTCTGGGGCTGAAAGTACAACAAAATCCGGTTACAGTGTTGGTATTGTTGTGTAAAAATATCACTAACATTTTAGGGATAATAAGAGAATGCATCACGAATACTAGTACCTTCAGGGATACATTATGAACAGAAACCTAAAATAACTTTATGATGGTATCCTATACACATTTTCCAATTTATTTAAGAGGAAAAAAATGATTCTGTGATGCCATATCTGTAATTCATGAAGCTAAATATTAAATTGGCACTTAAAGATATTTGTCATGTAGTTAGTGTTTTAGATTTTAGAATTTTAGTGTTCGAATTATTCATGGAAATTAAATGAAACTATATTATGCTTTTCTTGAAGAGAGAAAGCCATATCTGTTTTGTTCCTTAAGAATTAAAGTTGTATTTTTGTACCAGTTGGGAGAGACTGATTGTGGCTAATCATTAATGATTCAGAATTATGTACCTTACGGTATATATTTTACTTGGGCATTTTAATTTGTAATAAACATTGCAAAATATTAAATGTTAAATCATGATTTTTCCCCTTCTGTTTAATATATAGTTTTTCTTTTGTTTGTCTCATATTCTTGGCAGGCTATGTCCAAGCATCAAAGAGAGACAAAAAATTTTTTGCCTGTGCTCCAAATTACTCCTATGCAGCCCTTTGTGAGTGCCTTCGTCGAGTATTCATCTATCGTCAGCCTGCTCCCATGTCCACTGTACTTTACAACAGAAAGGAAGGCAGGCAAGTAGGACAGGTTGCTAAGCAGCAAGTAGCAAGCCTGGAAACCAATGATCCTATTTTAGGATTTCAGGCAACAAATGAGAGATTATTTGTTCTTACTACCAGAAACCTCTTTTTAATAAAAGTCAATACAGAGAATTAATTATTCTAACATATTGGCTTCTTTGTACTGGAAAAGTTTTCAGTGGTACGTGGAGGTCTGGACAATATACTATAACCTCTTAAGTTTTAATGTGCTAAATATATCTTGTATGATTTTTTATTTTTTAAATAACTTTGGAAATATATTCAAGAGATTATGATTCTCTAAAGCTATGGAATGAAACTGCAGATTTAGAGAACATTGGTTTCTGTAAAAAAAAAAAAAAGTAAAGATAGTACTAGCAAGTATACTTTTTAAAATAGGCTAGAATCTCATGTTTTATATGAAAGATGTACAATTCAGTGTTTAAAAATAAAAATATTTATTGTGTACTCTGTTCATTGATAAGTTGCTATAGTCTGTACCTATAAAATGTACAGGATAATAGTTAAATGTTGAGTATTGTACATATGTATTTAAATGGATTGAATAACTGAGTCTACATGGAGGGAGAAATGTTAGAGGACAGCAGTCCTAATATTTTTTAAGTTTACTGAGAGACTTCAATTATTATTTTCAAATTAAGTACAGCTTTATGTAACTTTCAGCCAGTTGCTCTGCCACAGACATAGACAGAGAGAGATAAGATTTCACATTATCCATCACTGCGAAACAAACCACACCAAAACTCAGTGGTTTAAAACAAGGACATTTATTATTTTTCACAATTTAGTGAGTTGGCTGTCTCTGCTCTACAGGGCCTCTCAGCCTCCAGAAGGCTAGACGGGTGTTCTTTCCATAGTAGAGAAAACATCCTAAGAGAGCAAGCTCCAATATGCAAGAGCTTATCGATCCTGTACATCTATCATATTTACTAATGTTCCATTGGACAAAGCAAATCACATGGCCAAGTCTAGAATCAGTATGAGGAGACTACACAAGCTGGCAGATAGCGGGTGGTATGATTCATTGAGGGCCACTGATGAAACAATCTACCACACAAGGACAAATTATAATTTATCCTTGTAGCTCTCTTTATTTTTCTAACAATTTAAACAAAATAATCCTGTTTATATGTTACACTTTTTTGCCACAAATTTTGTTTTTTCAAACTTATCTTTCCAGGTTTGTTTTAGTATGTATGTACCTGGAAAGTTTTATTACTTTTTATAACATTTCAAGGTATGTATCTTATATAAACCTCAAGTTGGATTTTATATTTTAATAAGGAAGTTAAGACCTTAATTTAAGAGGCAGAAGATTAAGATAAGAAATATAAGATAGAAAATATTTTTGCTAACATATCTTTGCCTGTCTGGGCAAGTATTTGACTCAACTAAATTTTAATGAATGAATGTTTGAGAGACGGAGAGGAGGAAAAGAGATGAGGATTACATACATGTTCTAAACCCTTTGTCAGAATGCAGTTTCCTAGAGAGTATTGGGGTGCTAGGTAAAAAGTTAGGAAAGGTCCTGAGGACTGGTATTGACAATTGGAGTCCTAATGGTACTCTATTAGTATTAGGAAAGAGAGACTAGGTACCAAACGTCATGAGATCATAGACATAGAAAACTGTATAGTAACCAAAAACCAAACAGTAATATTTCCAGAACTTTTTAGTATTGTTGTAAAACTTCATGAAACAAAAGACCATTTAAATAGTGAATTATTAAAAATCTTTATTATGAGAAAGTAGATCTACATTTTCGCTAACATTTTCCCCAAAGATAATAAATATCTTCTTAGGGAATGTAAGAAAAATGTATAATAAAAATGTGGTGCTTAATTAACCTTGACTATGTATATATTGCAAATATTAGTAATCAGTATTCTTTGTGCATGTGATTTTTTTGCATGATTAATGTTGAATTGAAAGCTCTCAGGATAATTAATCCTAAATGTTGTTGCATGTTGACGTATTTTAGAAGATGAATAGGCCTAGAGCAGTGATTTCAAGCTATTTTCTTGAAATGCTTCAGGGATTCCATAAACATTTAACTCAGCTTAAACAATGTTCTAAGATACATATACTTAGAACATTGAGGTATATACTACAAGTGCTAAGAATGTAGTACCTTGTATTTTTGTTGATTTTTATCATGTTATAAATAGGAATTTATAAAATGTGTATGATAGTAATAAAGTAGTATTTTATGTGTTTTGCATATAAGAGTCATTTAACAATATTTGCTCTTTTAACACATTTAAGCATCAACTATTTACCTTAGCATGATTTTTTCAGTATTAAGGATAATGTATTACTAAGGATAAGGAGACAATTTACATTCTAATTATTTTCAGGTAAAATTTCTTTTTAGGGAGAAAAAGAGGAGAGGGTAGCATAGAGTGGTTGCTTTCCTGCTAAGGAAGTCTGACCAAAGCTGGAACCTTGGAGACTACCCGCAAGAGTCAGGTAGAGTAGTTGCCAATGGGAAGAGTTAGAAAAAAGAATCAAAGTGTCAAGAAATTAGGAATGGTTAACAGTGTTAAAAAAAAAAAATACTCTTAAAGTACATTCATCACATTTCTACATAAAAGGGAAATGACTGTACAGAACAAGTTAAACCATCATTACACAGGAATTTCAGACATTTTGTGTTATTAACTATAGAAAAGAACAAATGGTAAGTTTATGTATGGCAAGTCATATAAGAAGGCAAAACTTTTACTCATCACTTATTATTACTGGAAGAATATTCTAGTTACTTCTTAGTAGTAAGTGTGTCTTACTGAACAGGTAATAATAGGTGAGCTGGTAAAAAAAAAAAAAAAAAAATAGGCCTAATGATGGAAGTATAGAAGTGATAAAGCAAAGAGAAGGAAGGCCTTCTAGAATTGGTAAGAAAGAATAAATGCACAAAAAGAGCCAAAGTAAAAGGTACCCAACTGGATATCAAGATATATCATGAAGCAGTAAAAAGGGTGGCGTCATTGCATTAGTAAACAAAATAGACAAACATTTAATCATCCTATACTTACAAGAAGAAAATATCTATATTCTCAAGGTTGAGAAGGCTCCTTAAGATCCAGAAGGCAAAAATATAAGAGAAAGGATCGATGAATTTGATCATTACAAAATGTGAAATTTCTTTATGACCTACTTTTGGTAAAAGATAAAGCAACAGACTGAGAAAAGATATGTGACTCATGCATAATACATGAATATTAAAATCTAGAACAAAGAACTATCATTTAATAAAAAAGCAAACAAATTATACAAAAGGAAAGCAGACAAAAGATATGAACAGTTAATTCACAGAAAAGAAAATAAAGATGGTCAGTAAAGCTACAGTAATCAAGACAATGTGGTATTGGCACCAATTCTGACAAATAGATCCATAGATTAGAATAAAGAGTCCAGTTAGAGACTCAGACACATATGGTCAGTTAATTTTAGTCAGAGATGTTTCAATGAAGGAATACAAAATGCAGAGATAATTTGATGGAGAAAAGATATCTTTTCAACAAGTGGCGCAAAAACACTTGAGTATTCATTTTTGCCTTTATGATAGCCTAAATAGTGGCCACCGAAAGATACCCAGTTTCAATCCCTGGAGCATAAAAATAGAACCTTATGAAGACAAAGAGTCTTTGCAGAAGTGATTATAATGAGGATCTTTACATGGAAAAATTTTCCTGAATTATCTGGGGTGGACCCTAAATCTAATTGCAGTGTCCCTTATAAGAGAGAGGCAGAGTGCGGTTACAAGCACAAAGAGGAGAAGCAGCTTATGTGAAGATGGAGTTTAAAAGGCCACAAGCCGAGGAATGCTAGAGCATGCTGGCAGCCACTAGAAGCTGGAAGAAGCAAGAAATAGGTTCTCCCTCAGAGCCTCTGGATGGGGAATGGCCCTGCTGACACTTGAGTTTGGTCTTCTGGCCTCAGAACTGTGACAGAATGCATTACCACCAAATTTGTGGTAATTTCATTACAGCAGCTATAGGAAACTAACACAGGCTTGTATCAGAATTTACTTAAAATGGATCATGGACCTAAATGTAAAACCTGAAACTGTGAAACTTCTAGCAGATAACATAAAGGAAAAATTTTGTAAGGCTGGGTTAGGCAAGGATTTCTTGCATGTGACACCAAAAGAGAAAACTGATAAATCATACTTCATCAAAATTAAGAAATTATGTTCTTAGAAAGGCAGTGTTGTGACAATGAAAAGCCACAGACTTGGAGAAAACATTTACAAATCACTATTTGATAAAGGACTAGTATCCAGAATGTATAAAGAACCCTCAGAACTCAATAATATAATAATCAAATACATAAATTTTTTATTGGGCCAAAATATTGAACAGATACATCACACAAGATGAATGGCAAGTAAGCATGTGAAAAGGCACTCAACGTTATTAGTCACTGGGAATGTGCGGATTGAAAGCACAATGTGATATCACTACATAGCTATTGAAATCCTTTAATTGAAGACTGACCATACCAGATGTTGGCAAACATATGGAACAAATGGAGCTCTCAAACACTGCTGTTTGGAATGTAAAATGGTAGAATCACTTTTGAAAAGAGTTTAGTGGTTTTCTAAAATGTTAAACATGCATCTTCCATGTGACCCAGCCATTCCACACCCTTTCTTTTACCTAAGAAAAGTGGAAGTATATGTCTATTCAAAGATTTGAACAGAGCAACAGCATTCATTGCAGTCAAACCTCAGAATAAGTCAAATATCCGTCAACAGATGAAGGGCTGAATACATTGTGCTATGTCCATGCAATGGATTATTACTCAGCAATAAAAAGTATCAATATACCCAACATAGATGAATTGCAAAGTAATTATGCTGAGTGAAGCCAAAGTACATACTGTATGCTTCAACTCAAAATTCTAGAAAGTGCAAACACATAGAAAATAGGTTAGTGATTGCCTGAGTGGGAGAGATTTGAAAGATTATAAATGAGCAGAGAAACATTTTAGGTAAAGAGATATCTTCATTATGTTAATTATCATAGTTCGTGAGTGTATACACAAGTTAAATTTTATTAAAAAGTATACCTTAAGCATTCTGTTTTGCACATCAGCTCCTCAGTAATGCTTTTTAAATTTTTTTAAAGATTATTGAATCTTACCAAAATTTTCTTATTGATTTAATTTCTGCTTTTTAATTTTTTTTCTTGTATTGCAATGGCATTTTAGTGCGTGTTTCCTATATTACGGGGATCAGCATCCCTTCCCTTTTATCTTGGAAGTATACCCATTCCCCTTATTTTGGAAGTATACCGTAATTTCTTTCTAAGCCCATATATTTGTGTGTTACTGACTCCGTCCTTGGCATCGTGTATAGAGAACATTATTAAGGCTAAACCAATCAGTACTTTTGAGAATGCAGAATTCCTGGTCACGGTGACTGGTTCATAAATGGGCACTTGACCCATTTAGAAACAGTGATTCACAGTGAGAATTTGCGGTGATTTCTGGGACAAAGCCTTACCACTGGATGTAAGAATAAAAGGATATAAACAAAACCACATTTGTCACTGCAATAAGGTGAGAACTTCTCAAAATAGGGAGCCAGCAAAGGATGGCACTAAGAGACTGAGAAAATGGACCTTGATAATGTCATCTAGTCCTACCAAGCAATTCTTAAAACCAGCCATTCTTAGAATTTTGGATAATGGGAGTCATTAAGTTTTCTTTTTCCCTAAGTCAGTTTAGGTCAGATTTTCTGTTACTTGTACTCAGAATAGGCCTGATTCTATGATGGAAAATTCGTTTAATGTATGACTATATTCTTCACATTGAGACTTTATTCTAGATTTTTATATCATAGTCTATGGATGAGAATTATTGGTATTTTAATCCACATAGGGGTTCAACAGATACGTTACAAACGATTTTTAAATGGGGGAATTTTTTTCGCTTTAAAATAGTTTAGCAACTCCTCAAAAATGTATATTAATGAAAGGAAATTTAGAATCTGATTCTTTGGTACCAGGGAGGGAAGATAAAATTAAATGTATGCGATCTTTCAATCCTGAAGCTGTGTTTTCTGACTTCAGTATTTTCCATGCACCCAGTTTACAAATTTTTTACTCCAAACAGGAAAAAAAAATCTGTAACATATTACATTTTTAAGCCATTTAAATTTTTTCTACTTCTTCAACTGACGTTTTTTTAAGTGTTTGAGATTCACTTTTAATGCTTGCCAGAATATCCGGTTTGAATCTCTTAATGCAGGAAAAAATGATATCAGGTGAATATTGAAGAAGATTAAACATACTCTTGACATTGGAATATTGTTCTCGTATCTGCCGTCTGTTTTTCACAAAGAAAATGTAGTTTAACCTACAAAGTTAGTACAGTCACTGAAATTTATGGAATGAAGAACTCTCAGAAAACTATTCTAAAGTCCTTTACTAAGTAGTAAATAAACATTCTGTGTTTTTCTTTTATCTGCAAATATACGCTTACTTAGAGGAAAAAGAGAAGGATGAAGATTATCTTAGTGGAGGCAGCAGGTAATATAAGCATAAAGCATACCCCTACGTAGGTTGATATAATAGGAAGTTAATTAGTGGTGCCTCAGGAACCCAGCTGAAATCAGGTGTGAGGAAAAATAACTGAGATTTCAGACAGTATGGAAAGCTGCTTTGTAAGAGTCTGGCAGTTTTCCGAAAGGTTGACCGTTAACAATATAACCCAGCAATTCCTCACCTAGGTATATACCTAAGAGTAATAAAAACCTGTACACACATGTTTATAGTAACATTATTCATAGTAACGAAAAAGTATAAACAACCCAAACAGCCATCAACTGACCAATGAATAAATAAAATGTGGCATATCTGTACAGTGGAATATTATATAGCAATAAATGAATGAAGTACTGACACATACTACAACATGGATAAACCTTGAGAACATTATGCTAAGTGAAAGAAGCCAATCATAATAGGCTACAGATGGTAGGATTCCATTTATATGAAAAGGCAGATCTCGCTGGGCATGGTGGCTCACACCTATAATCCTAGCACTTGGGTAGGCTGAGGAGGGCAGATCATTAGAGACCAGTCTGGGCAGCATGGCAAAAACCCCACTTCTACCACAAAAATAACAAATATTAGCCAGGTATGGTGGCACATAACTGAGGTGGGAAGATCACCTGACCCCAGGAGGTCGAGGCTGAAGTGAGCTGTGATTGCACCACTGCACTCCAGCCTGGGTATCAAAGTGAGACGCTGTCTCTAAAAAAAAAAAAAAAAAAAAAAAAAATCTGTAGAGACAAAGTAGATTAGTGTTTGCCAAAGGCTTAGGGGCTACAGTGGGGGAGGAATGGAAAGTGACTGCTAATTGGGTATAGGGCTTATTTTGGGAGTGACAAAAATTGATTGTGGTGATGACTGCACAACTCTGGTTATATTAAAAACCCTTGGATTATATACTTCAGTAGGTAAGTTGTTTAGCTTGTGGATTCTGTTTCAAGGAAGCCCTGTGGAAACAACAAAAGCATGAGATAAGAGCTAAAATAAAAAGATTGAGGTCATCTTCCATGCTAAATATGAATGGGTTTCTAAAAATGTATTAGTATTTTTGCCTTCAACTTTGTTGAAACATCATATTTTTAAAGAAATTTGAATTTTATGGTGGGGAAAATATCCCTACAGTTTTATTAGGGAAACCAGATAAAGTGATTCCCTCTCTTGCCAAAAAAGTATTTCAGAGGAAATACTTTTCCTATAATATTAGGAGGAGTTATTTGGACAAAACATTTTCTTGATTTTTGTTTTTGTTATTCTGATATTTACGTGTCATTTAAGACTATGTGAGTCTGTAGGAAATGATTTTAAGCTATCAGCATTTTTGTTCTTGATAACATGCACAGTCTATGAAAACCACAGAAAACACTCTACATATCTTGTTTAGGAGTGCATTCACCAAAATTGCAGTGATCCTAGAAAAATGTATCTACTGACTTCAGGACCCCTATGAGACATGTGCCATCTAAGGGGTTTTAGTGTTGGAGTACATTTTGATATTTAAAGTTTTTCTGAACATGTTATAGTTTAAATCAGCACCTCTGAGTTTATCATTTATACATGTTCCATAATGAATAATTTAAGCCAATAATAAGAATTACGAGTGCTTGAATGTCCACAGTCTAGTTGAAAATCATTGCAGTGGGCCTGGGAGAAATATCACAAATTATACTTAAGGATATGAGACCTATTAGGGCATTGGAACAGGGGGAAAGCATTAGCGAGAATGCATGTACTCGAGTTTCTCATGATCTAGAACTTACAATTTTCTTTGTCTTTCTCTTTGCTCCCTCTCTCTTCCTCCCCTTCATCCTTTGTACTCTCGTCTCTCCCCCTCCTCCTTTTTCTCTCTCTTCTCCACTTATCGCTGGCAGCTACTGCCTTGGCAGAGTTTTCCCCGTTCCTTAACCCGGACACTCATCTGCCATATACCTACCAGGAAAGATCTAAGATACCATCAGTAACAGAAAAATAGTGTAACGAGAATGCATTTGACTGCTGGTATTTTCAGATCACCTCCTTACTACATAAAGGGCAAAATATACCTGTTTATACTTGTGTTAGCATAGAGAATTGTTAGCAGGGAGAATTCTTTGTTACCAACATCACATGGCAAAACGACTGTAAAAAACTAATACTCCTGTAACTGAGGGTGAAGGTCTTAGATAATGAGAGATGCTTGACATGTGAGCAGAATATGGGGAAGCAGTTTGAAAGAGGAGATTGGGCATCAAAAGGGCCAGATCTCATAGTTACCTAGTCGGCTTTATTACCAATATTACGGTATGTGTGGGAGGAAACTGTATTCAGATTATTCTTGTTGTGCATAATTATGGATGTATATATACATATACATATGTGTATATACATCCATAATTATGCACATAATATATGTGTATGTGTGTGCATATATATGTATATACATTCATAATTATGCGCAACAAAAATTTGCAGTTCAGACCTCCTGGGCTGCTTGTATATGTAACTATATAACTATAGTTATATATCACTCTAACTATATATAGAGAGATATACACACACGTGTATATATATAATCTGGAACTGAGTCATGTTGAGTATTATAGCTATTATTTGTGGAAAAATAACCAAAATTTCTTCAAAGACAGTGGCTGTTCCTTCCTTGATTACATATTTCTTTTTTTAGCTGAAGAATTGCTTTGTTAGATTTCAGTATGCACATTTTACACATCTTGAAGAGAAAAAAAGACTTCAGATTTTGTAAACAGGAAAAGCAGAATATTACATGGTCAAAGGAGAGCTCAAAGTGTTTTAAGCTCCTTGTATAAAACACATCAGAAAGTAAAATAATAAAATACAGGCAGTGTTTCCTTGTATTGCATTTCACAGGTATTGCATTTTTTGCAAATTGAAGGTTTGTGGCAACCTTGGGTCAAGCAAGTCCTTTGGAACCATTTTTTCAATAGCATGTACTCACTTTGTGTCTCTATGTCGTATTTTGGTAATTCTCATGATATTTCAAACTTCATTATATGTTATAGTGACTAGTGATTGGTGATCTTTGATGTTTCTCTCTCTCTCTTTTTTTTTTTTTTTTTTTTTTTGAGACGTAGTTTCACTCTTGTTGCCCAGGCTGGAGTGCAATTGCACGATCTTGGCTCACTCCTACCTCTGCCTCCTGGGTTCAAGCAATTCTCCTGCCTCAGCCTCCCGAGTAGCAGGGATTACAGGCATGCAACACCACACCTGGCTACTTTTGTGTTTTTAGTAGAGACGGAGTTTCTCCATTTTGGTCAGGCTGGTCTTGAACTCCTGACCTCAGATGATCCACCCACCTCGGCCTCGCAAAGTGCTGGGATTATAGGCATGAGCCACCATGCCCAGCCCAAACCTAATTGTTTTGGGACATCATGAACTGCACCCATATGAGACAGTGAATTTAAGCTATAAAGGCTGTGTATGTTCCGACTGCTCCACCAACTGGCCCTTCTCCGTGATCACTCTTTCTTTCTTTCTCTCTTTTCTTTCATTCTTTTTTTTGAGGAGTAGGGGTGCCCTGGACGGGGAGACAGGGTCTTGCTGTCACCCAGGCTGGAGTGCAGTGGTGTAGTGGTACAATCACAGCTTCATAGCTCACTGCAGTCTCAACCTCTAGGGCTCAATCTATCCTCCCACCTCAGCCTCCTGAGTATCTAGGACTACAGGCACATGCCACCACTCCTGGCTAATTTTTTTATTTTTTGTAGAGACAGGTTTCATGATGTTGCCCAGGCTGGTCTTGAACTCTTGGGCTCAAGTGATCTGCCTGCCTCAGCCTCCCAAAGTGCTGGGATTACAGGCATGAGCCACCATGCCCAGCTCATGATCCCTACTTCTTAACAACTGTGTGCTCCTGTGTAACTTCACTAGTGCAGAGGAGGATCAAAATGTAAACAGAAATCTTCAAGGAATTTTGTTTTCTAAAATGAACATGATTTAGGGAGTCAGACTTCCCCCAATCTGACTATGTAAAATGGGGATAATGCTACATTCCTCATCGTTGTTACGAGGGTTATATGTTACATAGCGTGCCCAATTTTTAGTACATGGTGATTTCCTCAGAGGAGTTTATAATGTCTTAAAGAATATACAAGTGTTAGATCAATGAATTGTAACAGCATGATACTGGGTGTTAAATGAGTTTTTTGCCCTGTAATTGACCATTAAAGCTTACAGAAAGAAGTTTGCTAAGCACCCTACCCTGTGGCCTTGGGTAACCACCCGATATTGAAGGCACCAGGGCTTGCTGAGAGGCCATCGTTCAGTGGAACCTACAGTGATGGTAACATCACTTAATACCCCTAGTCCCTCCAGATGATTTTAGAGGACTGAGATAAATTTGCCATTTGGTGAGGGTGAGAGGAAGTGCCTGAATATTTTTCTTCTGCCAAGAGATGCTGAGAGATTCTTAGAAAGTTTGGGGATGTTAAGAAGGGTTGACTGCATTTATTTCCCAGTTAGATGTCTGTTTAGCCGTCAGGCTTTCCCACCTACCCAGTGGAGCAGGGTAAAGGGCAGTGTGGACAGGTGGTTTGGTAGTGGGGCAACAATGAGGAAGTGGGGTAAGGAACCTGGAATGAGTTCCTTTTGTCTGAGAGGTATGGGGATGGTTCTCTTCATGCCCACAGGTACCAGTGTTGGGGATAAAGACAGTAGATGATACTGGAGCCAGAGGCTCTCCAAGGGCCACCACAGTGTGTAAGAATAAAGCACTGCATCTGAGGGGAGCTGCAGGTTGCTTCCCTATTGGAGTAAGCTACTCTTTGTGGTTGAGTCTCCCAAAGGTTAACTGTCAAAGGCAGAAAGCACAATTCTGAAAGTTTCAGGGATGAGGTGGGGCAGGATGAAGCAGCTAGGTAATCAAGGGTTAGTGATGACAGCAGTAAACTGTGACAGTGGTTGAGCACCTAGCTACCGCATAGGCTGCTGCATAGGTTCAAGTCCCAGCTTTGTCATTTACTAACCATAAGATTGGGTGACTTTGTAGCTTCTCTTTGTTTCCTCATCTGTAAAAGGGAGGTAATAATTGTACCTGCTCTATAGAATTATCGTAAGAACTAAATGAGTTCATACGTGGAACAATGTTTGGCACATAGGTAGCACTCAAATGATAGCTTATTAATCAAATTATAAGTATTATAAATCTTTTTCAAGATTTATAATACTTGGACATGCATGTACAAGAAGAGTAATTTAGGGTCTTTGAGATTCTGAGCTTTAGAATAGGGAATGGCTTATTCACCTTTATATCTACAGGGACTGTCATATGGTAGATGCTCAATAAATGAACAGATGATAAAGTAATGTTGGAGAATATATCAATTCCATGCAGAAGGAGTATCGTTGGAAAAATAAAGCACAGAAGCAGGAAATTTTAAGCAGGTATATGAAATAGCATTTACATTTGGCTCGAGCAGGGTTTCTCACACTCAGCCCTATTGACATTTTTGACTGGATAATTCTTGGTTGTCAGAGGTTGTCCTAGGCATTGTATGACCTTTAGCAGCATCCCAGCCTCTACCTACAAGATACCAGTAACATCCTTCCTCAGTTGTAACCAGGAAATGTCTTCAGACATTGCCAAATATTCCCTGGGAGGCAAAATCATCCACAGTTGAGAACCCATTGTGATAGAGTATTGGCTTTATGAGAAAGGAGTAGGACAAAATAAGGTTGGAACATTAGATTGAGGCTGTATTGAGTACAGCCTTAAACAAGGTAAAGATCTCAGAGTTTATTTTGAAGACAACAGGGAACTGTGGAAAGTTTTGGGCTAAAGAGTAGTGAAATTAAAGTGGTGCTTAAAAGTGTTCATCTGTAAAAGTATGTAGACAAAAGAAACATGGTAATAGTCTTTACAGTCAAAAAGAGGACAAATAGACAATAGTAGTAAATAAGCAAAAAGAAGGAAGAAAATATAGTACAGATTTATCTTTTATCATACATTCGAGATTAGGAACAAGTTATAGAAGGGGAACATTTTCTTTAATTTGGGACATTTTGTGTTGAAAGTTCCAGCCTTTCAAATTTCTTTGAAAATTTTCTGCAAGGTCAGAACAGAGAATTCTCCTTTCAAAAACAAAAAACCCTTGAGATCTTGAAACATAAAATAGACAATACCATCTTAAATTTACACGTTTATCTAAATGACAGGTTGAAATCTTTGCCTTAATGTGCAAAGAGCCACAGACATTTCAAAATTCTATTTCCTAGTAACAATTACAGCTAATACATAGATAGTAGCTACTATATACCAGCCACTGTTCTAGCACTTATTAACTGTTTTTTTCAAACCAACCCTATTTTACAGAGGAGGAAACTGGGACATAGAGAAGTTAAGTGATCTGTCTGAATTACATAGTAAATGGCAGAACCTGGATTTGAACCAAGGCAGCTGAACTCTCAGCCACTTTTAAAACCTGCTTTGTTGGGAGGCCAAGGCGGGTAGATCACAAGGTCAGGAGATCGAGACCATCCTGGCTAACACGGTGAAACCCTGTCTCTACGAAAAATACAAAAATTACCCCCGGGTGGTGGCGGGCGCCTGTAGTCCCAGCTACTCTGGAGGCTGAGGCAGGAGAATGGCATGAACCTGGGAGGTGGAGCTTAAAATGAGCCGAGAAGATCGCACCACTGCACTCCAGCCTGGGAGACAGAGCAAGACTCCCATCTCGAAAGAAAAAAAAAACAAAAAAACCTGCTTTGCACACACAGGTAGTAAATTGTTTACATACTTTTTGGTAATTGTGGTGATGACTTAAATATGTGTCCCAAGTCTCTAGAATTTTAGGCAAATGGAGTTTGGGGCACAAAAGTATTTCTCAATCATTGCTTTTCTTTTGCTGTTTGGTTAACTTTTTCTGCAATTGTCAGTATTTAGTATCTTCAGAGACAGAGGTTTTAAGAAAATAAGTAAAAATATTCAAATCAATGCCAAAACTTTTGTATGATTTTAGAAGCTGGTGATTTTCACCTGTGCTTTGTGGGGTGGGTCAAGATAATCTCTACTGTGATTTTCATGGCACTGTTTTTGAATTCCTTCCAAATAAATACTTTTGAATGGTTTCCCCTGACGGATAGCGTGACTCATCCCAGCTGTGTGATAATTCCTAATTAGGCCTAAAAGGGTTATTATAACTTGGTACAAAGAGAAGGAAAACTGCCATTCAGCTGTTCATGAGCAATCTTCCTTTAGACTACGCCTCTTTCATTTTTTTTAGTCTCTTTTTTCCAAATCTTGGTTGTTGGTTTTTTTTTTTTTTTTTTTTTTTTTTTTTGAGACGGAGTCTCGCTCTCTCCCCCAGGCTCTGGAGTGCAGTGGTGCGATGTGTGTGTGTGTGTGTGTGTGTGTGTGTGTGTTTTAACCTCCCTTGATGTGTTTTTCTTAAGGTATCATTTTGACTTTAGTTGAATCCCAGGCTAAAAGTACTTGTTTACTTACCCAAATATCTTGTTTTACAAAGATAGCAGTGGGCTAAGCTCTCTGATCTACCTGGTGTCCATCATGAGTCATTAACAAAGCAGGAAAGTTTGTTGACCTATTTGCTGAGTCTGCCTACTGTGGAGACAGTTGCGAAGACAATTTTTTTTTTTTTTTTTTTTTTTTTTTTTTTTTTACATGAGTGAACTTCTCCAGTAGGGGTTTAACCAGTGTTTTCCATTGCATTTCTGCTAGGACTTTGGAATCATGATTCATAAGAATTGACTCAGTGTAGAGTTAGAGAAAGGAATAGTGCAAGCCATCTGTCCCCTACCAAATGTGCTCACTTTGGCGTTAACAATTTCTGATCCTAGGTCTGGCAGCAGTCTAAAGGCAAGTGATGCAAACTTTTCAAACTTACGTGGAATTAGAAACTCCAGTAGTCCATGACACACACCAAATACCATGGATTGGGTTAGAAATGTTACTTTTAACAAATGAGATAATTCAACACTGCCATACACATTTCAGGTTGCTTGAAGAGAAGCTTCTGGCAATTGTCTTCTCAGTTTTCTTCCAGAATTGTATTTGAAAAACCACATTAAAAAATAAAAACTATTATGTATTGATGCCATTTTTTTCTGTTTTCACCCAGACGAAGTTAATAAGTGCTATCTAAAGATAGCACCAGTGCCAAAAGACAGCATTGTCTACATTGTACTCCATATCTGGTTTTGTACATTCTAGACTCCAGAATGTTAATCTCAGTAGTAATCCTGGAGAGATTCTTTAACTTGGTATATTTATTGATATCTTAGTTTCCAAATGTAACAAATTACTAAAATAATAATATACCACAAACTTGATGATTTAAACAACACAAACTTAATATCTTAGATTCTGGAGGTCAGAAGTCCAAAATCGGCCTCACTGGGCTAAAATCAAGGTATTGGCAGGATAGCATTCCTTTGGGAGGCTCTAGAAGAGGATTTGTTTCTTTGCCTTTTGCAGCTTCTAGAAGTTGCTTATATGGGTCATGGCACTCTTCCATCTTCAAAGTTAGCTGGTCAGATTTTTCTCATGCTGCATCTTTATTCTGACACTGATTCTTCTGCCTCCCTCATCTACTTTTCAGGACCATTTTGATTACACTGACATTGGGCCCACACAGATAATCCAGGGTAATCTCTGTATCTTAAAGTTATCAGATTAGTAACCTTAATTCCATCTCCAACCTTAATGTTTCTTTGTCATGTAATATAACATATTCACAGGTTCTGGAGATAAGGATGTCAACATCTTTGTTGGAGGCATTATTCTGTCTATTACTGCTGTCTGATTGCCTGCTATCTAGAATATATAGAATGGAGCTTTTAAATACATCTTAATTTCATTGCTTATTTTTGTTTTCCAAGTATATGTATCTTAAAAGCAATCTCTACTTTAAATTCTGTTTGAAATAAGACAATGTATAAAAAATGTATATTTGCTACAATTATGACAAAAAGTCAAATATGAAATGATCATACAAATGGATAGTAAAAACCTAAAGATCACCCTCAAAATAAATAGAAAGATAGCAAATTAAGCATCTTTCAAAATAATTTCTGGAAGACAAGTTGGAAGTCAGTTGATGATGAAACAAGTAAAGAAAAAAATAGCTGTAATACACTAGGAGAGGACCACTGAAGAGATAGGAGCCAATTTACCAAAGTGGAACTCCAGGGAAACTCTGGGCTCAGATTCAGTCAGGTAGGAAAGCTAATGAGGCTGAAATCAGAGGGATTGATTAAATAACTCGATATGGGCCAACTGTATCTGTATATGGGTGCCCGTTTTTTCCTCTACCCTATTCACGGATCACAAGAAGATGGCATTTCTCCAAGGCATGACTTGTGTTGCCTTTATTATTAATTTAAAAACAAAAAAGACTATCTGGAGACAACTAAGGCTTCCAAAGATTTTGATGCTTCCAAGAAAAATATTTCTCGTTCCAGACTTTGGGCAGATGTGTAGCTTCACAATAGGTTCTCTATTGGCTTATAATGAAGGAGATTATACCAATGGCCATACCCTGAACTTCCTCACTGGAGTTCCTGGTCAAATTTTTTATGTCGGAGGGAGACCTGGTCAGAAGAAAGACCAGGATACCCTATACCACAGAAAATTAACAGTGGCAGCTTCCCATTTATTTTAAACAAAAATGAATAAGGTGGGGTAGTGAAGGTGGTGGTGAGGATTAGCCAACCAATTACAGAAAAGAATTTCCCAGAATTGAAGAAGAGTCTTCAGGCTAAAAAGACCCACCTATAGTCCAGCATAAATAAGTACAGAAAGATTATATTAGTCCATTTTGCGTTACTGTAAAGGAATACTGGAAACTGGGTAATGTATAAAGAAAAGAGGTTTATTTGGCTCACAGTTCTGCAGGGTGTACAGGCGTGGCATCAGCATCTGCTCATCTTCTGATGAAGAAGCTTTTATTCGTGACAGAAGATGAAGGGGGAGCAGGCTTGTCACATGGCAAGAGAGGGAGCAAGAGAAAGGAGGAGGTGCTGGCCTCCTTCAAACAAACAGCTTTGGTGTGAATTACTGGAGTAAGGACTCACTCATAATCATGGGGACAGCACCAAGCCATTCATAAGAGATCCACCCTTATGGCCCAGACACCTCCCACTAGGCCAGCGTCCAACATTGGAGGTCACCTTTGAAGGGGACACACATCCAAACTATGTCAAAGACCACACCTAGATAGTGTCATAAACTTTCACAATATCAAGATTAAATACTGATTCTAAAAAGTTCAAAGACAAAAAGTCATTTACAAGGAATTAAGAATCATATTGACAAATTTTTTCAAATGGAGAGTGGAAAATAATGGCATAGTAAATTCAAAATTCTGTCTTAAAGTTATTTCCAATCTAGAAACTTCTGTTCCAACAAATTATTAATTTAATATGGGGGCAGAATACATATATTTTCCTACATGTAAATTTTCACAAAGTTGAATATTTTCATTATAAGGATATAGTCCAACAAAATGAGAAAATGAACCAAGAGAGGGACACACATGGAATACTGAAAACAGCCCAAACAAAAAGTAAAAAGTGTCTCATGTGGATTGCGGTATAGTGGATTAAAGAGCAACCAGTCCAGTTAGGAACAGAAGTACAGAAGACTCTAAGAGGGAGAGCTTTAGGATAGAGGAAGACTTTATAGAATAAAATCAATATTTGAGCTTATAAAAAACTCAAGAGTATGCTAAATAAAATTAATGCAAAGGAATAAATTTCAGATAGAATCCCTGAGAAAAAGAAATTATTGGAGAAGAAAGGCATGGTTCAATACTATGAACTATGGTTCAGTACATGCTTGGTGGCACCTAGCATGAAGTTGAGCATGTTAACCTTAGTTTTCCCTTTGAGTGGCATTAGAACAAGCTATTGTACTCACAGAGGAAGAAATGCAATCCCAACAAACTATTTGGGTTTTTAATGAAAAAAAAATGCTGATATAATCATAAATATGAGAGAGAACAAGCTATGGGGGAATGGGAGAAAATGAAAAGGCCATGTCGTATGTGGCATGGCTGTATTGTAGGACTCCACCAAATCTTCAGTGTAGCCTGCTAAACCCTGTGTGCTTGAATGAGTGAATTTTATGTAGGCTATCCACAGACAGGGTTGTCCAGTTGTGTGGTCTGTTCATCACGTAATACAGGTAATATGTAAAGAGGCTGGGTCCCAGTCACTAGAGTGGCAAGGATAACACAAACTTCCCAAGAGTTAGCTAATGTCTTTGGCGGAAGAGGTGGAAAGTGAGGAGAAGGAGTACAGCTTTGATTTCTATAGGCAATGGATTTGGAGAAGGAGGGTTTAAAGATGTTTCCCCTATATTTGAATCACCAGCATTACACACTAAGGACTGGGTTATAAGTGACAGAAGCACTTGTTAAAGGATCAGAGCTGCATGAACTGTGGACCATCTGGGACCTCGACGTTTCAACCACAACTTAAGCACCGTTGTCACTGGGTCCTCTCTCCTTCTTAGTTATCACCTTTATTCTCTCCTACTGCTCGCTGGATGTCTCCATCTGCTGGTAATGTGACTAGCAACAGTCTACAGTGCTACTTTGTAACAGCTTCATAATCTGCTTAAATCTGAAAAATCCCAGTGACAGCCCTCAGATGCATTTGCTTTGTGTGCCCACCTTTGCAGTCATTGTGCCTTAAGGAGCAAGGCTCTCCAATGACTCAGCTGTGGAATGGGGGTTAGGCCTGTTACCAGATGACAGGAGACCAAACAAAGCCCATCGGAGAATTCTGAGCCTTGCTTGTCTCCACAACACAAACAAGCAAGCAGTACAAACTCCAAAGCTAACACAAATACAAAGAGTACCGAAAAAATCATAAATCAGGAATTTAAACTCTCACTTGGCTCCAGGGACAATAACCAAAACCATGGACTGAGGTTTCACTAACCTATCAGGCTATGGAGATCAGAATGTGTGGATACCTATTCTACAAGCACCAAAGAATAAGAATTTTGTTACTTAACCTTTTAAACCCACACATATTAGTCACAGATTAACAGCTTTCTAACAGCAAATCCAAAACACTTCCTTAGTCAGTCCAGCATTCTTGAGGTAGCCTTTATCTCTTTGCAAGGCAACTCACCTTCCTTCCTTTACCCTTACACACCACCTCTTATTAGCCTTCATAAAAACTGTTTCTCCTGTGCCCTTCTACTTGTCTTCAGGCTCTGCTTTTCATTGGCAGTAGCTTATCACATAAACTCATCTCTGCTAATGTGTTACGTCTCCCAGGTAACAGAGCTCATTGTTGACTACCAAGGATAAATCCCCTTTATATCCAGACTCTGTCCCCCTGAGCCCAATTACTTTCCTCTGAAATACCAGTGTATTTTTCATTAAAATGCTTGCAAATCCTCAGGTTATTAGGTTTATGGCAGCCCCATTAAGCAGAACAATAATGATTTATGTAAGAAGTTAGACCAGAATCTTTGTTTAATGAAAAGGTTCACAGCCTGCAGCCAGAAGCTGAGCTCTTGCAAACTTGCATCTTTCTGTCACATAGACCATCTTTCTATTTTGTTTCCCAAGAGAATGCTAGTCCTGCTTAGAGTTGCTTTTCCAAACTTATAAACCAGAAAGCCTAGCTGTGATGTTCAAGCCTCTGCTGAGGAAGCAGCAGGGGCTTTAGATCAGGATAGAACTTGGTAAAACTTCTAGATATGCCCCTTATGGACTTTGTGACCTTGCACAAATCACTGAACTAACTCCATAAGCTTAAGTTTCCTCAGGTATATAATGGGTGATAAGACTTTACTGGGTATTGCACAAATTCATTAAGATGCTGAGAAAACCACTCTGCTAGGCTATAGTATCTCCAACCTCAGATCCATGCATTTTCTCTGTTCTGTGTTGCAAGTAATGAGACCCCTTGCAGGCTGCATTTCCCAGGTTTCCAGCTTCTAGCTGGGTTCCATCAATTAATGATACTGGTGGGGAATTAGGGGTGTAGGGGAAGGATAAGCCAAGAAATCCCCACAGTCCCCAATCTTCTCCAACTTAGGTGGCATATCTTGCAGCAGTCTGTCTCCTTTGTGGCTCCAGTTACTGCTGGCCAGGTGCACCATGATGTCAACTTCTGCATGTAACCCTGGCCTCTTAGTTAGCTAGCGATGGGGTTCTTTGTCCCACAGCCATGAAGATTCAGGCTCACAGACAATTTGAATAGTGAGTAAACAGGATTTTATTCGGTAAAAAGGAAGAAAAGGGGGAAACAGGGACTCTCACAAGGCCAGAGTCCCAACTAGAGTACTTCCCACCCGGCCGTTTGAATCCCAGGTTCCACAGGAAGAAGAGGGACCAGGTTCCTTCCTGCTGCAAACATTGTGAACTTCCTGAGGCTCTACTCCAGTATACAGGCTGGTCAAGAGTTTCTGTGGGGACCCCTCCCACGTGGTTGTCTCATTCCTCCATCTAAAGAAGTACATCTAACTGCCATTATAATAAGGACTAAGACCAATCGTAACTGCTTCCCGCAGATAGGGGGCGCTGCTTTGGGAAAACAGCAGTCAGATCTATCTCCCTCAGAGGCTTATTTAAGGGTTCCCAGCAGAAGGGACCATCATCCCAGGCTCTGGTTGTATGACTGTTTGGAGTTTGATGGCCTGAAGGCAAGAACAGACAAACCAGGTTATTAGAAAACATGTATCAAAATGAAATAAGGGGAGGGGTAAGGACAGCTCAAAAATTCCGAGGCCCTTTACCAGTTTGCACAGGGAGAAGGAGGCCAAAAGCCCCAATGGCAATAAAAACCTTACCCTGGTCGGGCGCGGTGGCTCACGCCTGTAATCCCAGCACTTTGGGAGGCCGAGAGGCACGTGGATCACAAGGTCAGGAGATCGAGACCATCCTGGCAAACACAGTGAAAAGCCGTCTCTACTAAAAATGCAAAAAATTAGCCAGGCGTAGTGGCGGGCGCCTGTAGTATCAGCTACTTGGGAGGCTGAGGCAGGAGAATGGCATGAACCCGGGAGGCGGAGCTTTCAGGGAGCCGAGATCGCGCCACTGCACTCCAGCCTGGGCAACTGAGCTAGACTCCGTCTCAACAACAACAAAAAAAAAATGCAAAAAAAAAAAATTAGCTGGGCATGGTGGCGGGCGCCTGCAGTCCCAGCTACTCGGGAGGCTGAGGCAGGAGAATGGCGTGAACCCGGGAGGCGGAGCTTGCAGTGAGCCG